>NW_021853485.1:3345430-3375489 GCF_003651465.1 Formica exsecta
AAAAAGAGAGAGACACATGAATCGAGATGGAGGACGCGAGAGACACGAACAGAGGAGATAGAGAGAAAGAGAGAGGAGAGAACAGAACGTATATTGACACAATGCTCGTATTCCAATATGTCCAAATGTTTCCGCTCGGTCGCACCGCGAACGCTATGCGGGGAGTTCGGGAAGCGGATATCGCAAAATAATGACAATCGGCGTCGCATACACACACACACACACACGCACACACAAAATGACGTAGAGAAACGTGTTGTAGCCGCCGCCGCCGCCGCCGCCGCCGCAACAGCGACAACGCCTGGAGGCTGATGAGCGGCTAATGGGGGACTTCCCCTCACCGGTGTTCCACCGATATGCGATGTGCATCGGTGTTTTGTCATCGGCAATGCCGTTACGTTATGATCGGCTCTGCCGGATCACGCCGCGCTCGTACGTGTGCAGAAGTGAACACGTGTATATATATACTCGTAGCGCAGTAGCATACGCTCATCGTGTGAGGCAGGGGGTTGCAAGATGAGAGGGGGGGGGGGAAAGAAAGAGAGACGGGACACCATTCCTTGTACGGAGATCAGGGCGGGTGTCCCGTTTTCCGGGTGACTTGACTAAACGGGATCGCATTAGCACATAGTTGCCCCCATCGGCGCGATGGGAGATTAGCATCTCGATTTTTTCCCCCTCTCTTCGGCCCGCGGGATCTCGCTCGTGTTTCGCTTGCGAAAACAGTCTCTCTTTCTCTCTCTCTCTCTCTCTCTCTCTTATTCTCTCTTTACCATTCGGTCGTAGCGGCAAACGGAGCGCGACTCGTTGCACAGCTCGAATCGAATGTGCGAGACAAGCGAAAAAAAAAACCAGGTGGCTCTTTCATTTCGACAATTCGTTGATTCGAATGTTAGCGTGTTTCGCGGACAATTTTCGAAATTTCGCTGTAATATTGTATGATTTAATGATTTGTTTCAAGGGGGTGTAAATGCAGTTTTGAGTATGTTACTTTAATAAGATATAAAAACTGAAGCGCTATTGATTTTAGTGATATTTCCGAAATTAAATTTGTGGATTGCGTTTATTTTTTGTTATATTAGGTCGATTTTATATTTTTATAATCGCTTTTATATAATATTAAAATTTAAGACGATAATTCATACATATCTATAATCTTTACACACGAAATATCTTAAATACATATGCACAGTCATAATATATCGTTCAAATATTCTTTAATCAATTTTATTTAAATATTTCCTTAATAACAATAACACGGTTTTATTAGCTTTTAATAGTTATATAAAAAAAGAAAAATATCTCTCTCTAAAAGAGAGTTTTAATCAATAAAGTTTCAGAATTATAAACAATAATATTTTGTTCATTTTATTCTAAACAAGTTGTGTATTTTTTAAATTCTATACGATAGGAGCAGCAAACAATTTCTGATCCGTTAAAATATTTTCGAAAATATTTTACGATTATTTGATACTCGGTATATTCGTATATAAGTTCTATCGCTGAATTATACATTAGATATTTACATAAACCATGTACAGAGCCTTTTTTTATCCATACCGTACAAAAACTGAAAATTTGTCAGATGGTTCACGCCGGGCTTTTTCTATGCTACGCAAAACGAACGAGACGCATCGCTTTGTGTCACCACGATTCTCCCTGAATTTTTTTCGGGCACCAGCAGAGCGTACGTCAGTTTACGTCGGCGTTTTATCGCTCTGGCTCTCGTTGAACAAGTCCCGTCTCTATCCGTTGATCTTCTTTAACGAATCAAAAGTTTTTGTCGGAGCATTAAGTCGACGGAGGCCAATTATCGATATGGTCGAGTACCGTTGCCCTACTAATTGGAAGCCGTCGAAACTATTTCACGGAAATCTATAAAAACGCCGACTTCATCTCGAAAATTAAGTTTCTAATGCAGTCATTGGATACCCGTGCGCAGAGCGCGTTGCTCTTTAAACGCTTGTTATCAAGTAAAGGGGAAAGTTTCAGGAAGCTCGTCTGTGCGAATCAGTAAATCTGTTTGAAAGGTTTGTCGAAAATTGTGAAAATATGGTCGAGACATTTCTGACATAATGCAATATCGATTCTGAGCGACGTTATACCCAGAAAAAATTTATTCGCTTGTTAAAATATTATATTTGTACCATCCATGTCATTTGTGACATATATGAAAGGCTTTCAATTGTCTATTATTCTACTGTTTATATATTATAAAAGTTCTGTTTAATATTTTACAACGGGTTGATGAATAATCTTTAATATATGATGAGTTCAAATCAATAAATGCCCATTAAAAATTAAAAAGCACGACGAAATATAATAAATATACTAAATTATAATGTGCATAGTAAAAGAGTGTAACTTTTAAAATACTTTAAAAATCATTATCTCGAGTATTGTAAAAAAAAAAAAAAAAATACCGGTGGCATTCGAATGTAATAGACGCGCGTAATGACAATGAGAGACATACTATGGGAGACCATAGAAATAAAAGGTCGAGTACCGAAACCCAACACTTTCGAAAACATCCAACCGGTATCGTTGATGAAGAAAGAAAAAGAGAGAGAGAGAGAGAGAAACACGCGGATGACGCTGACGAGCCTAGGAGAAATCATTCGCGATAGGGCTTCCACGGGCATTAATGCATCAAGGGATTGGATTTTCGGATACCTATACGCGCCGGTGACGCGAACGGTCAGCCCCTCTCTCTCCCCCCCCCCCGTGTGACAAGGAGCAGCCAGGCAGCAACCCCTACGCAGGGGTGTCTCCGTCCCTCGATGCGCGCACCGCTGATGTGCTCGTTAGCATATCATACGTGCGGCATACCCGTGCCCGTGGTGGGGTTAGAGGGTTAAATCCTCGACCAATAACAATCCATCCCAAGCCTGTCGCCCGGGTCGCGCCCTCGCCGCGCGAACCCTCTCTCGTACCAACGCGAGGATCCGGTATTATAATTCGAGGGACCTATCTCTCTCTCTCTCTCTCTTTCTTTCTCTTTAACCACTTAGACCGTTTATTTGTCTATTCTGCGATCAGACAGCTCAAAGCGACCATCCACAGTCCTTCCCGCGACTCCATTTTTTCTTCTCGATCCTTTCGCCATATTGGCCGGTTCTCCAATATTGCTTCTCCGATTACAGAAATCCAGCTGTCGATCTTGGACGTGGGATCGCGTGCGAGTGTGATTGCGCCGGTGCCGCGATGATTACGAAACTTTTCTTAGGCGTCCTATCGAGTGAGATTCATTGTCTTGCGTTTTTTTATCGCGATCTCGACGTTGTTATAGTAGGCAGATATCAATTTTGTTCACACGTGAAGGCGGATAATTGATTCTGTGAGCGGGCGTACGCCATTTATTTCTTTAATATTACTGAATACAGTCGATTATTAAAGAATACGCGTTTTTAATATATATCTATAATATATATTTTATAATATATATTTTATAAATAGATAGAATTTAGTTAAAACGAAATTTTTTTAAAACACAATTTATTTAAAACAAAAATTGCGTTTACCTCTGCACGTGTCTTAATGATATTGACATTACACAGATAATTTGTCATATATATATGTATATATATATATATTTTTTTCTCATATTTCGCGTAGACTGGCGTGTAGTTGACGTCGCCGTAGATTTTAACGAAACGCAGCATCTCTAAATTAGGGACAAGGAGCTGGCACATATCCAAGGTCGGATAAACACAGATATTTCCAGCGTTTGTATTATTGTTAATTACGCTTGTAAATCGTGCTAAGCAATTAGCGTCCGCGCGTCTCTTGCTCCTACCCGGTAGAATAATCATATAATCATTCTAGAGAACACATCGTAACCGACACGCGCTGCTCGCGCGCGCTCACCGAACGCGTAAAATCTTTATCGGCGCCCGTGAAACCATCCTCAAATTTAATGCCCGAAGGCTCTCGGCGATTTGGCGGTTTCACAAGCGTAACTTTATACCGGTAACTTATCCGACGCCGCGCTCGCTCGTGTGTGGATGCCGTGCGGATGTATTTCTCGAACCAAGATCGACTCGTCTCTTTTTGCGCTTTTTCAGCACGCGCTTAAGTGGAACCGAATTTTGATAGCTGTCATACTCGCGATGTCTAACACGCGTTGTATCGCTATGTTAGCGAAATTTGGTGGTTTTCTCGATGTGCTCGAATTAACTTTCTATTGCTCTCTACGTTTTATCTCGACGCGTTCCATTTGAGATAAGCGACATTGTATACTTCCCGAAGAAATGTTACTAGCCTAATAAATGCCTCTATTTATCGCGCGAAAAAGTACGTCTGAAATGTCAGACTAGCAATTTGACGCGATTTATACAATCTATATAATCGCTTACGGTAGAATTCTCATTTTTTCAAAAACGACGTACTGACGTATTAAAATACCAATTAAACGATTACTTAATCTTAACGCATTCGAGCGTATCGCATATCGTACGCCTCTATAATTATTCCGCTATTTCCGTAATGCGCTTCGGAGCCGAACATATGACTTATCAATCGCGCTATAAATAACCCATACACAATAAGATACGCGCGGATGACATTTTTCCCAACATATAGTAATCAATCACCTCGACCTACTTGTACATACTCGGCCATCGCGCCGGTGTACTGAGCTCGCAACGAAACGACAAGAGGAGAGAGAAGCTGTCATTTAAACGAACTTCAAATCCGAACTTTGAATCCCCCGATGAGATCCGTCCGATACTTTCAGATAACGATCGACTGAGGTCGAGATCGACCTCGGCGAGGATTGCACGCCGAATCTTTCGGGCGTAACGAGACGGGGCAAGAGAAAGGACATTAACTACTTACCGCGATCAGATAAGAACGCCGTCCGTCGATCTCCTTCCCGGTAGTCGCAACTGACAACCGGATGACTCGAGATTGACAGTATGTCGTCGGCGCGGTACCTTGACGCATTCGAGGACAACGGGAACGGGGACCGACCTCTCCGTGTTTACACGGTGATTTTCGGTAGAGTGCATCGAGTGCCCCCGTGTACATACACACGCGTCCCCGGGACTCGATATTGGATGCGTTTGCAGAGAAAGAGAGAGGAAAAAAGAATATAACGTGTATATACCCTATATTATCCCATAGACCGGCCCCATTATTAGGCCCGGTCTCCTTTTTGTCATTTTAAAATGTAATACGTTTTTGCCCCGGGGCCAGGACGCCCGCCACGACCGCCGTTTTCCATTCGAGGCTTCTGTGGCGGAAAATTTGTCCCAATGTCACCGCGTTGTTCCATGCTCCGCGTCGTGCGGAAAGGGGGAGGGGGATCCTACGAGGGTAAAAGATGACACAGAGATCGGCAGGACCAGGTCGGCGAGAGAGCTTTTGGTCTCGTTCCGCAGCGCCGCAAGTTTGCGTCTTCTTTCTTTCTCTCTCTCTCTCTCTCTCTCTCTCTCTCTCTCTCTCTCTTCTCGGTACTCCGGTACAGGATTACCTTGGCAAACAACGGACAGGACAATGAAGTCCCGCGTTCTGAATGGACCTGATGTATAGAGGCGGCACGGGTGGGGTAGGTTTGGTTGAGGTACCCCGAACGAGAAAATTGTCATCCGCAGGATTTGTCGTTTCTCTCTGTCATACACCGCGGGTATCGAATTTTATACATCCTGTCGCGCGGTTCTCATTGGCGAGCGGAAACCGGCTCCGACCTCGGCTTCGCCGTTCGTCCGTCCGTTCGGCACGTCGATAAACGCGGATCTTGGCATGCGCGAAGTTACATATCGCCATATTCTCGGGGACGCGGAGAAGGCCAAAGAGTTAAGGAAAGTAACGTCGTGCAACTCGCTAATTATTGATATTATGATCAGGGATCTGTCTGTACGCAACAGTAAATAAAAGTTTTTTTTTGCTAAGCTTCATATTTAAATTTCGGCTAGATATAAACGGTGGTCAATAGGATCTTTTATATAAAACTTATTTACTTATTCATTATTCGTCATTTATTTATTCACATGTAGTGGATAAATGCAAATATTTGCATAAATTGGTACATTGCCAGAAAAATTTCAATCTCTCAATTTTCTATTGTACTCTTTTTTCATTAGATTTATTTATTGTAAGTATAACTACCGATATAACTCGGAGCAACCCAAGTAAACCTAAATCAACGTTGCTGTTTAATCTTTTCGACACCGAACGGCTTTAAACTTTCGAAAAGAAAATGCAAGATTTTCCTTATTCGAACGCAAAATTATTCCTTCACTGATGCAATATAACCCACCCGTAAGTTATATTTCATCACGAGCTACTCTATTCTTTCCGCTCTCCTCAGCAAACGCGAAAATGGAGAACGTTTCACCCTCATCAGAATACGCTTTCGCGTAGAATTGCATGCGAGGCAGTCGTAATGTATGTAGATCAAGCTGCTCGTTATTTGCGATACAACATCACAATATTCACCTCTTTCGTTCGTTTCGGCAATTTATTCACTTCGCATAATGATACCTTGAATTTCGACATATCCTTTATTGGTAACCGCTTCCGCGTAACTGCTTATGCAAATTGATTCTGTATATTGCGATTCGCAAGCGGAAATATCTGCAGCGTGAAATTTTACGTACACGCTATCCTTAATAGAAATACGGGACGAAAGTTTGCCGCGATTGGAATCGTCGCCACGAATCACAGGCGTACGTTTCACCCTGCGTTCGCTTACCTTTATTCTAATTGCATTGGCAAGCGATTTTTTAGAATTACAAGTCGCGAGGAATGAAACACAGATTTAAACTCCTTTATTAAATAAAATTAAAATATGAATAATACGTGGAACATATACATGCGTCGATGTCTCAATAATGATAACTCTCATGTAATTTCACAATTAGAGTTATCTTAATCGGGCAAAGCTTCGCATCGTGTGCATGCGAAGATTTGGTAATGAATTCTCATTAAAGAAAATCTAAACACATGCAATTCAATGAGTATATGGAATGATAGCACACAACGCCATAGAACATGTATTTAAGCGTCAGTAATGCCTTCTACTTTCGCGTTAAGCATTTTTATATTGAACGCATCTAAATATATGTTTGTCGTAATTGATGATTAAAAATTCAAATCTATATATATTTTATTATATAACTAGTTATTTCTGAAGTTTATACTTGATTTATTTTTTAACTTTATGTTTGATATTTTTTACACATCTGTCAAACATTGAAAGATGTCAAATTATCAGAAGAATAATTCTGAGTCACGTGTTGTGTCAAAATAAAAATGCCCAACTTTAATGACATTTAATGATATATATTAATTATAAATTTCATCAATGCCTTAGCATTTTCAGTATTTAAAATCATTAAATATTTTTGAATGAGGACGTTGATATATTCGTGCATTATATCACTGCTGATTAAATATTCAAAAAAACTAATTTTTATTGATTGATTTAATATTGATATATGAGTATTTTATTCTTTAATCTTGTTTAATTTTTTGCGCGTATCTCACAGACATAAATGCTGATTTCGAGGACAGACTTTTAAATTATTATGCACAATCTAAAACGTCTGACTGAAAATGTCTGGTGATCCCAGATGTCGGAAGTGCACTAATAAATACTAGTGTATGTAAACTCTTTGATAGGGTTGAGTTTTTGCTCGCTCATATGTTTGTAATTCGACCACTTAACGCTTGCATCAATATGCTACATGTAAACTTATGCCGTTCCCGTATTTCAAGTAACATTCACCGCAACCGCGTCGCGTCGTTTCTCAGTCGGAACATTTATATATCTCGTAATAGCAAAGAAATATCGCGCGGTGCTTCGTCGAAGCGACTCGCCGCTCACCGTTTGTTAGCGCGAGCATAGGATACCATTCCTTTTGAATTTATAATCTCTTATACCCGCGCAACGATTATTTATCTTCGCGTATGTCATTTAATTGAGCTGGCGTGCCTGTTGAACCAACGGGAAACCGTCTCCGTCGATCGCTATAATTTACGTGTCTCCCATCGATTGACACACGCCAAGCCCCATAATCTATAATTGACCACGATTGATCGATGCTCGCTTGATATTTTACTGGATTTCGATGTAGACGGCCGCTGTTGTCTACAGCTAAGGCCGATATTACATTTGTCGTACGACAAACTTTTTAAGCATATTGATTGGTTGCAAAATAGAAACTTTTTTGAGTCTCTAGAAATTAGCTAATCAATGCGCTTAAAGAGTTTGTCGTACGACAAATGTAATATCGGCCTAACACTGCGTAATTTTTACCGTTATAATTAGGGTTATAAATATAATATTATGACATTTGTTTTTAAAATTAAAATATATCTTGTATTGAAAGACAAATATTGAATTTCGAATATCGTCAACGTATTTACCTCTTTTTCTAGACGCACTTATTTGTAATACGCAGTTTATTAAAAATTATATCGTCAAACTGTAGACTTTATCATCTCTTTTCGTCTAAGATTAATTAATACTTACTGTTTTTGCTATACCATAAAAGTTTTCAAACTATAATACAAATTATATTATGAATTATACGTCTGAAATAATTTATACATTTTCATAGAGCATTATGTTCTTATATGTGTAGGAAAGGATTTCGGAAAATATTTTCAAGCTTTAGTTTATTTGAGATTTGATCGATTAGCTGAAAAATTATTTTATATTGGATTTCTCTCGCGATATACGTAACTTCAATCATATGATTGGTATAATATCAAATGATTTTATTTTCGTATCAAATTCCCGATATTACTAAATCTGGTGATCCCTGTGCATGAATCGCTTCGCGATATCCGTCGTCATCTAATCCATTCAACCTCGCTAAAGTGAGATATGCGGGGATTGGATGTCTCAAAGGGCTTTCCGATATACGGAAGTTCCCCCGCAGATAAGATTCGAATATCGAAACTAATCTCAATATATTTGGACATAATAATAAGAAAGAGAACATATACTTCGGTGTATAAAAAGATATAAAACACATTAAATATATATTTAAAAATTTGTCATATATAAGACGAAAAACATTAAATCTCTATATATTTTTTTAGATCGAAATAATATCTTTTTGCCGCAAAATATTTGTTTTTCTCGCACGAGACATAAAGAGTCGTAGCAATAAAAATAAAGAATCGTCTTGACGTTGCGCGTATAATGCAGAGATGTCATTTCGCCACGCGGCGAGATTCGTCCTACTGTTATTGGTGTCAAGGGAATTAGATTTACTCGCGCGCGCGTAAAGATCGAGCCAACATACTTTCCGTGCGCGCACGTGTTTATTATATGTCGCGGGAACGACAGATGGTTCTCTCGCTCGCTTGCGTGCCGCTGCTTGCTCGAATACGAATACGACCGAAAGTACGTCATTAAAGAAAAAAGAAAAAGAAACCATGCAACGGCAGTGTTTTGAATACTTGTACAAAATTTAGCAGCGCATGGGTTTGGATCTCGCACGAAGATTAATCGCGTGTAACGAGCCGTGTATGCGCCACGACGATTGATATCGGTCAGCGTTACAAATTGTTTGCGGTTATCGCGAATTTAAGTAATTTCCAACTTTTCAGAAAATATCTCCACCGCAGCGCTCACATATGTATATATTTGAATGTGTCAGTGACGCCTGTGCGATGCAATTCAATATAGATATATATGAATCTGATATGTCGCCTTCTTATTTTTTAAACTTCTTATTTTATACTAGATAGTAAAGTGAAAAAATGTGGATGTTTTAATAGATACTTTCCGTGTGATATATCTTTCCCTCGAGGAAAAGGAACCACTGTAAAACTCAGACGATGCGCTGCTGCTGCTGCATCGCTTCGATGGTGTCAGTGAAATTAGCCACGCGCCTGCAAGATTTACAGTTGTTAACTATCCACCGATATCCTATTTTTAGAAATTATAAATTGTATGAATTCGAGAAATCGATTGTTCCCATTAAATCATGAATAATTAAAAATTGTCCAATTATTAGCCAACTATAAAATTCATATGAAAATTTCTTATGCAGTTTATACAATATTTATATTATTTACCAAAGAGAAAACAATTTATTCTCCTGCTCGCATTTGTCGGACGCCAAATGTATTTTTGGTTATAGAAAATACCTGAACAATTCTGTGAAAGAGCAGGGTCAGAGGTCGGATGTAACGTAAACGACAAACAAATTCTTCGACGCGCGTACTCTGATGAAAATACGCAAATGATGGTGTGTGCCCGTGTGGTTTGCTCGCACGCACGTGCGTACACGCATCGTGTACGGCGCGTGTTAGAGCGACTCGTTCGAGTTCGCTCGGAGAGAAAGAGATACGTCACGATGCTCACATGATGGAGAAAGAGTGAGAGAGAGAGAGGGTGGGGGGAGAGGGAAGATCCCGTCCAGAAAGCGAAAGCGAAACGAAGCTTTTTGTTATGCATGGCAATTAGCCACGGCTCGTCGTCTCGTGCTTTGGGCTTTAGCCTGCGACTGTCACGTCGGAGTGATCGACGGTCCTCCCGGCACGGCGTCGCTTATGCTTGGCGAACGTGTCATCAAAACGAAGAGAAAACGGAAAAAAAAAGAGACAAAGAACAACGCCCAACGTGTACTAGAAGCTCGTTCCTGTCGATATGAGTGCATTAATGCATCGAAACCCCCGGGCTTGATGGAACCTTACACGGTACACTCGAATGAAAAATTGATTCGCTTTGACATTGAACGGGAACGAATATGAACGTCTTAATGATACTTTCAAGAGGATATCTTTCACATTTTTAACACGCGAAGCACTGGTTCCACTATGTGTCTCAAGGTTGTGCGATTATAGAGGTAATTTATTTGATCGATATATCGGATATGAATTATTGCCCTTTTCCTCTTTCGCTTGAAACAATAATTAAAGCGATCTTTTTATTGCTACACGGTTAGCCTTAATTTTTCTGCTTATGTTTTTCAGAGCGATATCTCATTCACGTAAGATATTTAAGACTTAAAGCGAATCACAAATATTTGTTATATACTTGCTCTAGTTGTGGTAACGCGAATGCGTTACCATAATATGCATACAATGCATGTTTTTAAACATGCGTTTTGAGTATGGAAAATTATGTATTCATACTGATAAGCACTTGACAATTCGCGATTCTAGTATAATAAATGCGAAAATATTTAATCTTATCGTTGGCTGTATCAACTAACGTTACTTGTGGGGTGCGCGCTATCTTTTATTTTTTCACCGATAAATGGAGAATTTATCTATTGAATATTATTTACTATATCTAAAATTATACGACACGATGTATCTTATTAACATTTAACAAGAGCCTCCATACTCGAAAAAAAAAAAATTCTGAATTTTTACGAGACTTTACGCACTAAATATATTTCAAAGAAACGTAGTATATTTCTCACAGAAATATTTCAAACAATTTTTCAAGTTTAAAGGAGGAAAAAAAAAATAATTACAGTTTTCAACAAAAGGGAAAAAATATTTCAATTAGATCATAATTTATCTTTGTTGTATTTACTGAACGTTGTCGCGTGTCAATAGTTTTGCGCATCGTAATCGAAACGAAGACATTTAGTAATTCTTACAGCCGATATCTTAAAGATTGTATCTCCGTTTATCCGTCACTGCGTCGATTCCGCCTACGCTTTAGTATCCGGCATTCTCTCGATACGACAGCCGACTGACGGCGGCGACGCGTTATGGAGCCTGGCGCTTCCCAGTTATTCCCCATGGGAAGTATAGAGTGCTATGGGAGAGGTTCTAGCCGAATGAGCCTTCGCACTAGAGCACGCGCCAGCGAAAGTAAGAAAAATAGACGAGCTAGAAAAAGAAAAAAAGAAAAGGAAAGGGATGACGGATAAAGATGAGAAAGAGAGAAGCGAAAATATCTTTTATTTACATTGAAAATGTCGATAGACTCTTAAGATGTTTGCGTTTCCCATATGTTTCAGACGTTCTCGGATATATCTCGGAAAACTATCGCGTTACGTTTTCATCCGATTTTCGCTGTACAATTTAATATACTAGACTTTCATTTCGCTTAAGATCATTCATGTAATTGTATGTAATATATTTAACTTTTTTTATTAGAGACTCGAGGAAGATTCTGGTGTTTTAGGAATTTTTGAAAATTTAGAAATATTTGAAAATTAAGTACTTTTTGGATGAGAGACACTTTTGAGAGAGTCAGAATCTTGGTTAAAGGAGTAATAAATTAAAAACTTGGAAAATTTAATCCTCGACCTCCAAGGACATAAAGAGAAATATGCAAGTGTTACACTTGAAGAAGTTATATGTCGGAAACGAAAAAAATCCGAGAGCTTCTTAGCGACCGATGTCGCAGAACGAGATAATTCACAGCTGTTCTACTCGTTGGAGGATGCGGCGCCGAAGGTCAGGCGCCAATTAGCGTAGAGCTCGCGGTCGTCGCCGTCGTTTGGAAGGGTGCGCCTCGTAGGATTTATTAAAAGTACGAGATGTAAGTACAAAACTTGGATGATGAAGTGGTCACAAAAATGACATCGAAAAAACGAAGAATATTCACGCAATGGGAGAAGAGGAAGGTGGAGGAATAGAATTCTGACTCGGTTGACGTGAATGAAACATATATATATATATTAGATATATATATATATACAGTGTCGCAGGTTGCCTAATCATTTGATCGCTTCATCAATTTAAAATCGGCGAATCTGGAACTTTTAAATCTCAATATGAAATATATCAAGACTTAAATGACATATTAAATTTTTGCTAATATAAAAAGATCGATATGAATTTATTTTAATAGCCAGATATTTCCGTTCAATAACGCTATTGAAGAATTTCACAGTCGCTTATAGCCTGCCCTTTTAATCTTTAAAATAAAGCTCTCTAAATACGCGCGGGCAAACGAAATTTCGCTAGAAGGAGGGGGAGAAGGAGCCTCGATGGCGACAAAGAATTGTCGCCATTAAAAGAATAGGCGGATGAGAATTGGGTTCACCCTGTATACATCGCGGCACGGTTTCTCGCGGCGGTTCGCGGGGCCTCATCTCGTGCTATTTTCGTTTCGGCGGTTTTCGAGACGCGAAATGAAAATAAAAGAGGCGAGTACGTCCCCGTGATCTACGTACAGTGTCGCAGGTTGCCTAATCATTTGATCGCTTCATCAATTTAAAATCGGCGAATCTGGAACTTTTAAATCTCAATATGAAATATATCAAGACTTAAATGACATATTAAATTTTTGCTAATATAAAAAGATCGATATGAATTTATTTTAATAGCCAGATATTTCCGTTCAATAACGCTATTGAAGAATTTCACAGTCGCTTATAGCCTGCCCTTTTAATCTTTAAAATAAAGCTCTCTAAATACGCGCGGGCAAACGAAATTTCGCTAGAAGGAGGGGGAGAAGGAGCCTCGATGGCGACAAAGAATTGTCGCCATTAAAAGAATAGGCGGATGAGAATTGGGTTCACCCTGTATACATCGCGGCACGGTTTCTCGCGGCGGTTCGCGGGGCCTCATCTCGTGCTATTTTCGTTTCGGCGGTTTTCGAGACGCGAAATGAAAATAAAAGAGGCGAGTACGTCCCCGTGATCTACGCTCGTGGAGCCCTGCAGCTCGCTGATTTATCGGTTCACCCCTCCGCGCACCCCCTCGGTCGCACAACGCGCCGCGCGCTATCGCCACACCGGAATGGACTACGCTTTCGTGTCTGCGGAGCCTCTATGCTGATCACTATTGTATGCTCGACTATTCGTCTGAAATGCACTTTTATAAATAGAATCCACCGTGGATATCTTTCTGGCTGCCGGACTATTTCGCCCTGAATACGTCTCGACCTTCCAGCACGTGAAAAGCTCTCGCAGTGACGCATGCTATGTCGATCCGGAGATTCCACACCCATTCGCCGATATTCTTAGTTAAAAAGAGAAAAATATAGCAGAAAGAAGGATAATTATTTCAGAGGATAAAATAAAGGATCGATGTTATTGAGAACGATTATTTCAAAATGAAAGCAGAGAATGTTTCTTGCGAAAGAATCAGTTAATTTAATTATATTTTGCGTTGACCTGTTACTATCTATATCGGCCGACAATTTGTGAAAAATCATTAAACGTTTATTGAGAAAAATAACCGGATATTTGAGACCTCGTGTTTTTACTTTAAATATGTAATATTAGAAATCTCTAAAATATTATACGGATACACATAATATTCATTCGGAAACGACCGTGCTAGTAAAAATTTATTTAGATTTATCTCACGATACGTGTCGCGATGTAACGTAAAATAAATCTCTATCGAGCGCGTCGCGTGCCTTCTCACTGCGACTGCCAGTGACATCGATCCGTGTCGCTATCGTGCGCGCGACTATATCCCGGAATTGCACTTTTATAAATGGAATTCGTTTGGATTTCCTTCTTGCTTCATAAATCTTTTATCCGGCGGATTCATCTGTAGCTTGCTCTTAATCGCTATCATTTGACTCTGGCACTGTTAAGCGATGAAAAACTATAGAATCACGTTCGTATCTACGCTTTAATATTCGCGTTTGTGCAGAAACCTAATAAAAAAAAAAAACTATTTACTATTATTCCAACACAGAGCAATGTATCTCCATTATACGTGCGCGGAGGAAGATGATATTACTTTCGACGCCGCTCGTGTAATATCTTTTAGCCGGAAGGTGAAAAACATAGTGAAGGAGGAAGATTGAAAGGGAAGGGAGAGCCAAAGTGTTTGCGGAGTAACGCGAAGCCTCAACGACGCCTATCTGTTTGCCGTAGCACCCCTGATTTTTCAAACCCTTATTGATATAATGTAATATTAATGCTTGCAACGCCAGTCCCGGCACGCTTACGGTTGGTAAATATTGAAAGATATCGCGCAACCGGAGAATACCGGGTGACTTTCGAGTGAGTGCCACTCGCCGAAAATCTCGATACACGCGGAACACGCACGATTCGCGGGACGATAAGTGCGGGTAATATATCTTTGACGTATCGATAATCAATAATCTTCTGTTTTTTAAATGCGGAAAAGAATATAGAAGCCATTTAAACGACGTTTCGGTATCCGGTGATCGTAAACATGCTTCAGCGTTGGATTTCACAGAGGCAGAAGGGCAAAAGCAAAAGAGAAGCGCGACCCATCCCTAGGTCTCCGCTGCTGGTAAGATTGTTTAGTTCCTTATGCAAAAGCAGATCGTGTTCACCCCCTCTGACTTAATGGCCTGGAAAATTATTATGATGAAATCTGCCGCCCCAACCCTCTCGTGTAACCGAACCTAACTTAACTTCCGACCCTACTCCGGGCATCGCGGGGTTGCTTTTGGAGTCTATGGACTCGGTTTCATCTTCTCTCTCTCTCTCTCTCTCTCTTTCTCTTACGCAAATTCTTTCAATAATTTATAAGTGCAATTACGCAAATGTCTTTTATAGACTAGAAGCAGCGATAATGGAAGGAGCTATGCACGTACTATATCTATAGATATTGTTATTTCGTAAATAACATAATTAAAAATAAAAGGAATTTAATTAGACGAAAGTTTTGAAGTGATTGTGCAAGATTCTATAGTTTGTAATAACTGTCACGCTTTCGCGATATTCTTTCGCGAACTGATAACCGAAAGGAAAGTAACGGAAATCGACTTTTTCAATTTTTATCGACAATGTTTGATCGGTCTTTTTTTACCAAACTCACGTGAACTCTCGGTCGACGTCTTCGTCGTCGTCGTCGTCGATGATTTTTATTTCGATATTCATAAAAATTTTTGAAGAAAGAGAAAAAATCCTTGATATTATTTGAAATTATATTTTTATTATATTATATTTTTATTCCGTCATTCCACTTTCGCATATTTATATATACATATAGTATATATTTATAAATCTATAAAAAATAGTACTTTAAATACAACTGCACTAAATAACTTCATTTTCAAATAGCAAAGCATCTCGAGTTTGCTTTATTCGAACATGTTTGATCATACAAAGTTGATTAGTTAAAAGTGTACTATGCTATGCTATATATATATATATATATATATATATATAATTAGATATTTTTATTTTATCTCTCCTCCTCTCCTGTCAAGAGTTCCATTACTCTATTGGCAATGTTCATGATTGACGATTCATGTATCTCGCTTAACCCAATCCAGATAATAATTATTGTACGTGCTATCGCGTACGTATCTTTTCATTCATTCCATATATTTACTTTATATCATATATTATATGTATAGTAGTACATATGTACGGTATACACCAAATGCTTTTGTGAAACATGTCTCCGAATTTTGAGAATATATTTAAATTAATTTGAAAAGAAATGAAGAAAAATTAAAAACAAATTTTCATAAAAACCAAAGACAGGTTTACAGATTCTCATAGATTCGAAAATAATTTCTTGTCCGAGACGTAAACATTTTTGGTTGCTGCAGAATTTTATTTCATAATAGAAAACTATCTACTGCAAAAAAAAAAAAAAACCTCAATATAAAAATATTTAAAAAAAGTTTATACTCCAAAGCAGTCTTCGAATCTACAGAAGAAGTGCAAAGTATTTGAAAAACAGTCACAATAAAGTATCATGTTTTAATTATAAGGATTCATACTTTAATAAAAGATAATCGATTTTCGATGCTTCCGGAAACGAATCGTTTATCTCTCTGAGGTGAACAACTCCTGTGAAAATAATGGGCGAATCGTTGACCGTTATATATATGTGTGTGTGTGTTTGCCCGCGGAAACACTTTAATTGCCACTTTACTGACCATCATAAACGATACTTGAAGCCATTAGATGAGTTATATATATATATATGCAATACGCATACATCGCATACCGTGAATAATAATGGTTTCCGTCAAAAATAAATCTCGTCAATAATAATAAATTTCGCACGATCTCGGCTATCAGACTCGCTCAGATGTCGCATTTGCCGGATTCATTTTACGTTCGGCGATGAAAACGCGACCGGCAATAATTCACGGGTTGATTGTACTCAAATTAAAAAAAAAAAAAAAAAGGACTCGGTTTCCTTCTCTCTCTCTCTCTCTCTCTCTTTCTCTTACGCAAATTCTTTCAATAATTTATAAGCGCGTGCAATTACGCAAATGTCTTTTATAGACTAGAAGCAGCGATAATGGAAGGAGCTATGCACGTACTATATCTATAGATATTGTTATTTCGTAAATAACATAATTAAAAATAAAAGGAATTTAATTAGACGAAAGTTTTGAAGTGATTGTGCAAGATTCTATAGTTTGTAATAACTGTCACGCTTTCGCGATATTCTTTCGCGAACTGATAACCGAAAGGAAAGTAACGGAAATCGACTTTTTCAATTTTTATCGACAATGTTTGATCGGTCTTTTTTTACCAAACTCACGTGAACTCTCGGTCGACGTCTTCGTCGTCGTCGTCGTCGAAAAAGGCGCTGGTAATAAAATTATCAAAACGACTTTTGCGATATCGCGGTTCTTATAATTATCATATATCTCAATAAAAAAATCGTGTATCGTGAATTTGATTATTTCGAGGAACTGGCGTGAGAAACGAGCGAAGAAACGAACGGACGACCGAGAAACGAAGAAGGAGACAGAGAGAGGATCATTCACATGCATATACGCGGCTTTGCAATCTTATCCATACACCTCGTCAAAAAAAAAAATAAAAATAAAAAAAGAATACCGGCAATACCAATGATCGATTTTCTCAATGTTCTTACTTAGGTAGTCTATTATATAGGCATGAGGTTGGTAGTGCATTAGTGCTGCCAGATTGACCCGGCTGGTTAAGCGCCGTTTAAATTGCATTCAGAACAATGTTCACGTGCGCTGCCACGCAATGGCAGGTACTTCTCCTCCTCAGAATCTTCACCGGACCAGACGAAGATTAGGTTAACTAAATGGTTGGGCCGTATCTCCTTCTCTCTACATATATATGTATACCTGTATAACCGGCGTGACGAATCGCCACCACGTCGCGTCGCCAATACACTTAACCGCGTCTGAAGCTCTCGCCATTAGGTCGCAGTTCGGACGCGCTGGGTTTCGTTTCCAATAACGTAAAATAAAAAATGATAAAACGCGTGTCCTCCGCAACGTCGTTCTCTCGCAAAGATACTTTATCGTTAATGGACCGATCGTTGATATGATCGAATTTATTTGACGAATTCGAGAAATACGTAAATAGTAAACCGCGGATATGTATCGACACGGGAAAATTATATATGCATGCTTTATGCTTATCGTAAATTCGGCCGTGTATATTTAACCAGATTTTCGCGTGGTAAATTTAACGTGATTGATTCCTATAACTAATCGATAATCAAAAAGCGTACGCTTTTCAGAATGTAATTAAAATGTAATCACATTAACAAGGTTTTAAGAAATCTGAGAAAATTAGGAAATAGAAATGAGAATGAAAAGTCTATTAAGCAATAGAAATAAAAATATAAAAATGTCTATTAAGCGAAAGGAGAAGATATTTAATTATTTTATAAATCTCGACTGTACGTATGCATTCAGATTTGAAAATGAATCAAATAAATTACGATGTGCCTATAAATCTTTAAATACCTATCGTATCAAGATAATTTAAATTCCGATTAATAAATAATTAAAGTTTAAAACCGCGATGTTATCAAATTTTATGATGATTGATTTATTAATTTCTTTATTTAACTATTTTCGATAAATAAAAAAAGAAGTCAATTTAATATATATCACGAAACATAATGCAAGATGCGAATAAAATTCCTCTGTAACATCTTCCATCGTCATTACTCGAAATTAAATGATTTATATTTAATTATTAGTATGCACAACCTTATTCGTCCATTGTGATCGACTCAATTACAGCGTTTAGACATCGCGAGCCGAACGTTCGAACATCACGAGAGCCTCGTGTCAATCGCGATTTTCACGGATAGCGAGGCGCCCTTAAGTTTTACAGCCTCACCGGAAGAAGATGAGGGACGGCGAGCGGGTTACGAGACCCGCCCCGAAGCATTTAAATAATAATTCGCCGTAAAGAGAGTAGGCCCCGACGTGGCTATAATGCTCGCACGCACGCCTGCACGCAAGCGCATTGCTCGATGCAGTTAACACGCACGCCTTCGGCCTTCTCTCTCTCTCTCTCGCTACCTCGGTCTTCTCTCTTTCTCCTCTCTTATATATATAGGGTGAGCCCGGGTTGCGCGATGAATTACGACCGTTGGGCCGACCGACCTAGCTACAGCACTAAAATCCGGACTGATATATTATTACGTATTATTGCTCCTGTTCGGTTATTTATACCTATATAACATAATGCCTCGCGAGATTCCGAGAAGTCGGCGATACGTTACCGTGCAGCTCCCCCGGGATCGAGACCTTATTTTCCGTATCGGTCATAACTTAGGACGCGCTCTTGCTACGTCGAATATTATCTATCGCCTCAACTCTTTCACGGCCCGTCGAAATTATATCTCTCATGTGTCATACACGGTAAATAGTTTCTCCCCGAATCTAGATGATATTTTAATTTTAACGATGCATTCCTCCCTCCATGAATTTGCAATTGGTTTCTCAAAATATATTCCCCTCTAAATAGATATGATATCTCTCTTCCGACATTCGTTTTTATATACAAGATACATGATATTTTAATAATAGAATAAAAACAACGGATGTAATATCGCCGACCAAGCGTCTTTTGAGCCAAGAGTCAACGAGGGAACAATACGTCGCAGAGAGCTACATCTAGAGCTTCTTACAGCGCGAGAATAGACACGCCCGCAATTTGGCGGGGAACGCACACGTTGATCCCGCGGTTTTTATGAGGAGAGGATCTCCGGCATTACGAGAGTCGAGATCTTCAAATATTTACTCGTAATGCGGACGTCCTTCCGTCGTCGAGTAGCGCGCCGATAAACGGGGAAGGCCTGCTGCCTCCAGACGGTCCTGCACGACTTCTGGGTTTGTTTTGTGACTTCGTTTTAACCGCACGTGCTACGCACGAGAGAATCTCGTCATCTGGTGTCGGGGTGTTAAAGTTTGCCGCGACGAGGGAATTAACCGGGCCCACCGAATTCTGCATATTGTGTTTCGTATCTCGTATCGAGAATACAATCTTAATGGTATCTTCAACGCGAATGAAAATTAAGTAAAATTCGAATAAATTTACTATACGGATTTTGATTAAACTACAAAATTCGTACATCGAATACTAGGTAATATATCTATATCTATGCAGATTTTTCTTAATTTTGAAATATTTGTGACAAATTTTTGTTTTTTTATTTTATCTTACTTTTATTTCAATTTTTTTTTTTTTTTTAAGAGGAAGAACTTTAATTTTTATACGAAAACGACATGATTTATTTAATTACAGATTTACATTTATATGCAAGTGTTAAAACTTACATTGTGATTTAAGTAGAATTCACAATTCACTAATATGTAACACATTGATGTAACACTTTGTAAAAAAGCTTTCCGCGTAAGTATACGCAGTTTATTAATGTCTCAGTTACATTTACCGATTATCCGCATCATACAAGAAAAGTATAAATTTACATATTTCGATAAGCTATAAGACATAGCTGTTAGGAGATATTCATCAATTACATGACAAACTTCTTCGTAACAAACTTGCGCTACAACCATAAAAAATTATACTGACAAATATATCAGTCATGAGTGTAGTGTGATAAGTAAATATAGAAGACAAGCCAAAGGTCATTTTATCGGTTATTATCTACTTCGATTTATCGCGGTTATGATATTTCATAAAGTAAGTGAGAATTAACAACTCTATATACTTATCTTTCTTCAAGAAGTTTCTAGAAAAAACCAAATACTTCATTCAGAATTAGCGGGCAAAGAGATTACAATTAATTATATGAATATTTTGTTTTTCGATACAAATTAGGATTTCAAGGATAATTTAATTCGCTTATCACGATTATATTGTGTAGCTTTAAATCGTGTATATGTGAAAAAAAAAGTTATCTTTTTATATTTTAAATTAACTTATTTGCAGTATATTTGCAGAGTATATTGCTTATATAATGGTAAAATTCGGTAAAATTAAATGTATGGGTATAAACATTTCGGATTTGAAATACAATTTTAAATTAAAATTTTAAATTAAAGTCATATATATCTCGTTAATAGTCTACTTCAAAAAAGAGTATATACTGCTTTTATAACAGATTTCAAATCAATGTTATTTTTAATATTTGTATCTAGATGTAAATCTGTAACAGAACTCGTCGTTTTCGTAGAAAATTCAAGCGCACCTTCTCTTACAACAACAATAAGCCTGACGGAATGTTTTAACGTAATTTCTTGGTAACCAGCTTTAAATAGAGAGACAATTAAAACAAGTCAATGGGAAGGCTCTTCGAAATAAAATTTAACGCCAATCAATGCGATTGGCGAGCGCTTTCCAAAACATTCGTAAATACAATTGCACGGTTTAAAATAGTATTAAAAAAAAAAAAAATGGATAATCCATAAATATCACGAGTTTAGCCATTTCATTTATCTTTATCGTTTTGTTTCACACACCAAATATTCTCCAAATACCATAGTAATTTTATATTTTACCTCTCTTGCATCGGAGAATATTCGTCCGGACGAAACGCGATCGTAAAATATCCCGACGTGCATCGTAACAATAACGAACGCAACGAGGCGTCCATCACAAATCGCGCGTTAAACCTATTTTTCGATATCACGTGTAAAGCGAGCGCGTCGAGTGTAAATTTATTTTTCTACGAAAACAAAAATGAGTCAACGTATCCATAAGGACAGCAGCAACGAGCGATTCTTCACGCTTCGGTAGATATACCTCGCGCAAGATCAAGGGAGAGGGAAGAATATCGTGTGCTCTGCATTTACGCAAGCGAAGTCGAAAAAAGAATCGCGGCGATCGCTACTCTTAGCGATCTTTATTACGTTACGTCCCGTCAAAAGTATCGGCGCGAAAGAGCTCTGTCGCGATCGTAAACTCCCGCGACGATTGTCACAACAAAACGGGAGGACCGCGGGGGCTGATGGCGCTAATCGCAAATCGCGCGATAATAAGCCGTTGTTCGGTCCAAGGAGGAGGAGGAAGAGGATGAGAGGAGACAGAGTTTTCGACAGACGCACATTTGGCCTTTCTTTCCTTTCTCCGTCGCGGAGTATCACGCATCTGGCGCGATCGTCCGTAACGCGACCAGGGATTCTCGGAGAAGACGTCGCGAAGCATAATGGAAGGGGGAGGGACGCGTCTTGACTCTTCGCTTAACGCATTTTTCCACGAGCGTGGCACATCCGACGCGCACCCTCTTATAACCTACGAATGGATATTTACATCGGTATATTTAGTCTGACGCCCACGTTCATAACGGTTTATACGTTCGCTATCGCTGCGCTTTTGTCACCGCGAGCAGCGCGGTGCGAACGAGGGGGACACAGGAGGACTAAAAAATGCATGCATATGTGTAATCAATTAAAAGAGAGAGAGAGAGAGAGAGAGAGATTGCTGTGATGATTATTACGATTATTACGGAGCAGTTCGCGGTTGTCGTCATAAAAGCAGCGTCATAAAAAAAGGATCGAGCCTGCCAGAGGCCCCTCTTAATAAGCGGCGCAAGATTTTGCCTCACGACAGAGAGTCGAGAGTCGAGCATGCGAATCCCCGGTAACTCCGTACGCATGGGACAATAACGGGAATGTCATTTTACACCATTATCCAATTTGCATTTGATATTGGTGATAATTTGACAACTTTATTTAACAATTCGATTCGACGGAGAACGTAAATAAAACGTTATGCTGTTTAGCTAAGATTAAATACTGAAAAAGAGAGAGAATATCTATAAATCTCATAAGAAGAGTGGTTTATTTTGCCGATTTCATTTTCGTTTAATCGACATGGTGCAAAGAGTACTTAAAAGTTCGATGATTAAAAAATCTGAATTATTGGATTGATAAATATAAGACAAAGTGGCGCAGGAGAGAGAGAGAGAGAGAGAGAGAGAGAGCACGCATCGCGGAGTGCTAAGGACGAGTGCTCGAACGTCGGACGCACCGCGTCGGGACCGGGATTTACAAATAACGATAAATTTGCGTCGGGCGTCGATGCTGGGGATCCGGTAACATTAAAACCCTCTCACACGCGGCGTTGTATCTCGTGAATTGGCGTGCAGAGGGGTGTATCGCGCGGCCGCGCGAGAAACGATCATGATTCCGCCCGGAGCAAAGATAAGGCCCTCGCGTATGACATGCCCATGGCTTTCCCTTCCTGACCTCCCTCTCTCTCTCTCTCTCTCTTCCCCTACCGTTCGGTTATCCGTCGATGTTTGGTGATCTATCCGCGAACGGGGTGCGAGAATACTTTCAGATTGGGAACCATACCAGCTTGTACCGGGAGGGATCAGCTCTCGCGAGCACCGATCGCCCTTCTTTATTCATTCGCAAAGGAATAAATAAGCGCCGCCGCGGGACGGTGTACGGTGCCCGGTCAGACGATAAGATAAGGTCCTGTAAATCTGCAGGTTACTTAACAGGTCGTTGAACGATCTTCGAGTAAAATCCCCTCATCCCTCCCCCTCTCTCCTTCACTTTCTCGGTCCAGTCATCCGGAGTTCGGGTTCTTCTGCTATTCTCGCTCGTTCCTTTACACCGGCAGTTCTTTATTACTTCATGCTCGCCGAACAATCTTTCCTTTTCTTTTCTTTTATTTTCTAGAAGATGGTCGGTTCGGCCTCAGCAGGCCCCGACTCTTTCCCATATGTGTAATCAATTAAAAGAGAGAGAGAGAGAGAGAGAGAAGGCGCGGTAGACTCACGCATTTGTGAGAATTTCTATTCCGCGAATGGAGTTTTGATACAACCCTTATTAAGCGCGTTATTTTGTTACATGACATAAAACGTGTATCGTAAAGGAAGAGCTTTCGGGGAAGATACTATAAACGTATAGATGCTAGAAAAAAGTCCGAAAAAATATTGATAAAGTAATAAAAAATATATAATGTAATTTAAAAGAGACTAATCATTTTGTCTCCCGAAAAATAATGATTAAACTATACATAATTATTATCTAAATTAATTCTCCTTTAATGAAAAATGTACATAAAACCTTGTTCCCGAAATAAGAGAGTCTAGTTTTCGAATGTGAAACTCGCACTTAAGTAAAGTCATTGTTCAGTTGGCATGCTATTATGCGATTGCAGTTATTAATGTTGCTTACCATTTTATTTTGCGAGAAATCCACGTATATCCGCGTAGAAAGTTCTCGGCTAGCATCGTATAATAAAATTGAAAGTATCATTAGACGTCAATAAAACTGTCCATACATCAAACATGCGAAGTAACAAGATCTACCGCCGAGTGTTTTCATTACACATGAATTATGAATAATAAAAGAGAATTTTCACAGACGCAACAAATATATAAAATTGTCTTTACATTATTTAACTTGTTTCAAAAATCTTTCCTTTTTTTTTTTAGACACGGTTAACGCGTTACCGATCACCCAACAAATACGCGCTAAGTTTGCAATAATTCTTACTACGCTGTAGATCGAAACTGTGGTGCAGTCTTGTGTGATTATAACAGTGATTTAAATTTAGTAGAAAGATGGTTGAATATTTGAGTTAAATAGTTAGTGTTAAATATTTGATTAAATGCGACAAAATATAAAAAAAAAAAACGAAGCAATGCAGTTTTGAATTGAAAAGTAATCTAGTAATTAAATTATATATACATGTTTGATGTGACAGATTTTGATAGTTATGTTCATGTTTATCTTCGTTGATAGAAGAGACTGTGGTGCCTAGAAACATTTAAAAAATGTTTTATTTATATGGAATCTTTTTAAAACTAATTATCTCGAAAATAATTATCATTTATTTTATATTCTTACTTTTTCTCCTTTTTTTAGAATGTCTTATTGTTCATCTATCACGAGAAAAGTAATTTTAAAATTACATAATACAATATAGTAACATTTATTCATTTCTTTTACATTTAAAATATCTCTTTCACTTTATTATCTCTACACTCATTATCTTCTAAAACATTTTTTATTATCGTCTTCAAATTAATTTTGTTAATATTTTGTTATCTGATCTTCTCTCTGTTTCTTTTTCCTTCAGGACAGATTATAATAAAAAAAAAAAAACACAAAAATAAAATAAATGCATGTTGTATCCAAGAAGATTTGAAGTATTTTTTTAATACGTTAGGTACAACAGTCTTCCCGCTAGCACATTGCCATGGGTTTTATACAATCAAACACTACGATTTACATTGATCGTGCTCTATAACTTACATATTCTAAAGACACTGTCGATCGACGATCAAGACTAGGGCGCCCGGTATGCCTCCACCTTTGCAAATATGGCAATCGCAATGGAAGGAGACTTCCATCTTGCGCTTTAGTGTCTATTCGGAGATGGATTAACTGTGTGTAACCGCGGTTATATGCCTGCCTACCACCCTTTCCCTGCGTTCCTCTCCCTCACGCGCGAGCACAGAGAATGAGAGAGCACAAGCGGTCTGTACAAAAGTATAATATATACTATCGTCCGTCCTTATCTCGTACATCCGAGACGAAGAGAGCCTTCCGCCGCAACTCGCCCCCACTTAGTTCCGGCTCCCTACTTCACCAACGACTCGACGAGCTTCTTCGGTGGTGGAGAGAGTGGGAGTGAAGCGGCGGTGGCGATGGTGGTACAGTACCGAGACGGCGATGGTAGACTGGTGGTGGTGGCAATGGTGGTAGTGGTGGTTCATTACACGGCTCCGTAACACCTTGCCGCACAGTACCCGGTGCACCTGTGAGCAAGTGTGCAACGTTGCATACACGTGCGTCTCGATAGGCCACGTTACTCTATACAACGAGCAAGAAAGCATATTATGTACGTAGGCACACCGCGCGCGCGATCGGGGTTGAAGGAAGGCGGTCCGAGGAGACAGGTGCGAGCCAATCGCGAGGCGCCATATGCAATTTCCCTTGGTTCACCCTCACTCGCTCCCCCGCACTCGGTTCCCCTTTTCACTTTCTCCCTCTCGGTACCTTCGTGCCCTCTCTTCTGTCTCCATCCTCTCTTCCTCTCTTTCGGTATCTCCTCTTCCTCGTCGTCTCTCTCCCTCCCCTTAGAAACGTAGTAACATTATGTGTGTATAATGTATTATTTTCGTATTGCATTTGCCATATTTTAGTTTGACAATCTTTGATTGTGTTTGAAATCTATTTTCGACTTGCAAGTAGGATCGTCGATCTATCGATACATTAATCGACAAAATAAATGTATAACGATTATCTAAAATTATAAATGTTCGATATGTTCGCCATCGCGGTATATTTAGATTTTATCAGGCGCAGATTTTTACATCTCTCGCAATTCACGAGGAATTTATAATGGCGCATCAATAAGATTAGTGACTTCCGTGAGAACATTTTTATCGGGCATCGACAACACAATTACATCGTGCTGGCGGCACTATATTCGCTATTTTTCTAGGGGCTAATCCAAATAGATCTTTACACCATCTTTCCATTGAATGGAAATCGGGTTGCTTTCGAGAGCGACGTATACACTAAAGGCGGAATTAGATACACGGTGTGTCGGAGATTTAGTTGAAAAATTGTCAGAGGAACTCTTCGTCTCTCTCCCTCCCCCTCTCTCTCTCTCTCTCTCTCTTTTTCTCTTTTGTCGGTCCATTTTATCTTTGTTCGCCACTGTCAACTTATTATTTGTTAAACGAGACTGACCCGAATACAAGATTTTCGGATTCGCCATCGATCCGCCGCGACTTGCAATTGTAACTCGAAATCGAGAGAAGAGCAACGACCCACATTGATTCTTCAGTCATTGCTCTTATCGATCAACCCGCTTCGCGTTCGACAGCCCCGACCTTGCACTCCGCGAGAGACACGCAAGTAAGAATTCCTTTAATCTGAGCGACATATGATCCGCTTCTTTTGTCGCGAACGAATTTAGAAGGAATAATACTCGCTTCGGCGAAAGAAAAGAACTGGTTAACAGTGTGAATACAGCACGGCTATCTACTTATTTAACAATACGCGCATAATAATCGACGAACGAAATAATAAAGATACTACAGTTCAAGTAGAAATACAATAGAAATATTATATCATTTTAGCGAAACAATGATAAGAGAAAATATGATTTTCGGCATCAAAGCGCTGTCAAATGTCAGTCAGTTATTCAAATAAGGCTCGTTTGGATAAAGGCCCCGGCATATAAAAAAACTTAAGCAGTAAGACTTAAGACTTAAGAATTTAATCCATACGGAATTTTCAGCGCTTCCTTTTTTTTTATGTCACACTTTTAAGAGCTCCTTATGAAACTCATCATCGCATTTATGATAATACACGCGAAACTAACTAGACGCGCCGTGCAATTTAGATAAATAACCAGGATAGACTGGTCTTTATACACTGCGAAATTTCCGGGGCTTAATGGCTCATTCATACTTGTCGCCATATAACTTAAACGTCACGAGTAAATCAAAGACCAGCTTTCGCATGCACAGCGCTTAGAAAGGGTGGGCTTCTGGGCGATATTGTAACACTTTGTAATCGCAAACTAGTTGGTATCTGAGATACAAATCTCTCAAACGTATCTTATAAAACGCGATCTTGCAAAAATATGATTTTTGATATCGAATATCACGAAGAAATATTTATCTTTAATGACGAATTATTTATCCATGATATTTACAAGATATATTTATTTTTATTTGGACGTGAACCGTAAATGTACGAACATGATCTAATATATGTATAAAATTAGAAATGTGAAAAGAGAAAAGACGATAACATTAATAACACATCCTTTAAATTTCTCTCCATATGTAGACGTAGTCTCGACTAACAATAAGCTCAGAGTGCCTCAGTATTTAGGGATTTTGTCAAACCGGAAAGAGATTTCACAGATCTGGAGAGGCTTCATAACGAAGAACGAGCGAGTTTCCGCGTTTGCTATTGATAGAACCCCATAGACAAGAGGCGCGTCTCTGGGAAAGCCGCTTTTTCCTGAAATATGTAAAAGTTCCACGCGCTACCGACGTCCTAAAAATACGAAACGATCGGGTCGAAACTGTACGTATCGCGTACGTGTGCGGCAAGAGTTTCTCTCTTTCTTTCTCTCTCTCTCTCTCTTACTCCTTCTCTCTTCCCCCTCACAGACGCATATGCGCACATTAATATCCGTGTCGGTGAGAGCGTCTGGAGGGCAGCAAGAAATGGAACTGAAAACGGAAGCCCTATTTATTTATGGGTGTTACGCCCCTGAAACTGAAGTAGGGTGTTGGGCACGCGCCACCTTCCTCTCGCCTTCTTTCTTCCACCCTCGGCCTGTCCTTTCTCTCTCTCTCTCTCTTTCTCTTTTGGTGTGTCTATTCTACTTTTACACGACTTTATGGGAATACTATTACACCGTTTGCGGATATCGTACTTAAGTAAGGAGAAACGTCCGCGGACTGCGCTACATCCGCGCCTGATCCGCCTTTGCCCACGTAATCCACCTTCCTTCATGCGGGTTCTTTTCAGAGTGCACTAATGCGACCTGCATTTCAATCGTGAACACGCCTCGCGTGAGAATTCTCATCACGCTGTCCAAAACGCCGTTCTATTCAATGCATATACTTGTATCTTTTATTATACTTTTACGCACGAAGATATATAAATGTAATATATCTGTTAATTTTTATTCTTTCTACGATAGTAATTCGTAATCACATCTCGACGATTTAAAACCCACATTAATCCAGAGACTTTATTCGATCGGTATTACGGTATCGCGTCGCAAACACCCTATCATTCTCCACGTCAGACCGTAGCGTGAACATCATAGTTAACGCGATCGAAACTGGCTTCTCGGCCTATTCGTTTTCTCCCCATAATACATTGCCCCTTCTTTGACGACCGACCCTTGCTCGTAGGTGTGATTAATTCTTCAAACGCACGGACTTTCACGCACTCGTTCGAAAGACTTGCCAGATACGAATTTGCTCGATACTCTCGCGATCGAGACGTACACGTTGAATTCACGACTGAAACCGCGATGACGTAAACACGTTTGCCAAGTATTTGTACAGAGTAGTTCTCTTAATGAAGAGGTATTGGGTCAAGAATTAATTGATTTTGCACCGATGCACCTTGAGTCTTTGCGTTCGAGCGCTAATTACCTTAACACGGTGAGAGTTACATTTCTCTATACGTACATATTTATCAGCAAAGAATTACTCGCGCGAGCGACGTAACGCCATTAAATAAAGTAGTAATTAATCCGACGGTTTAAAAACACGAGAATGTCCAATTCAATTCAGAGCTAATTCTATTAACGATCATTGCACATTCGTCGTGGCGTTGGAGCACCATTTTGTCCGATCGAATATCGAGGGCAAATACACGTTCCGCGAGGTGAATTTTTCAATGGCTTTTTCGCTCCCCAAATACCGAGTAGCAGATGATCGCGTTCAATCAGCGATGATTGCCAATGATGCCCGTGTGTCCGTGTTACGGCGCCTAATAGATGGCTCAAAGCCGGTAGCTCCTTGTCGCTCTCAAGATTCCCGAACGATACGCTCCGTCCTAGAGAGTGATTGATCTCGGCGGCGGAGCGCCGAGAGGGAGAGAAGCAGATAAGCAGCTGCTTTCCCTTGGCACGTGGGCGACATAATCTACCGGTGCGTCTCTCCTCCCCTGAAAGAAATTCACGCACGCGTCACGAGACTCTCCTTCGCGCGCGGTGACTTCCTCTTAGACGCGCATCACCCACCACGGCTGAAATCCCTCCAGACGTACAAACGTTTTGTTTTCCATCCCTAAGGGCACCGTCGCCGGCATCATTCCGACGTTTCTCATGTTTCGACCGCGCGAAACGTCACACCCGCATCCGACTGCTATTTATGTTACTTTCTCTCTCTCTCTCTCTCTCTTTATGTAAGCTTCTTCATGTATTCAAATTAGAGAATATTTCTAAAGATTTTATATATATTTACAATATATATCCATATATAATATCATGATTGATCTATAGTAAATATAATAATTGTAATACTAA
>NW_021853485.1:3381879-3388846 GCF_003651465.1 Formica exsecta
AAAAAAAAAAAAAAAAAACACAAAAATAAAATAAATGCATGTTGTATCCAAGAAGATTTGAAGTATTTTTTTAATACGTTAGGTACAACAGTCTTCCCGCTAGCACATTGCCATGGGTTTTATACAATCAAACACTACGATTTACATTGATCGTGCTCTATAACTTACATATTCTAAAGACACTGTCGATCGACGATCAAGACTAGGGCGCCCGGTATGCCTCCACCTTTGCAAATATGGCAATCGCAATGGAAGGAGACTTCCATCTTGCGCTTTAGTGTCTATTCGGAGATGGATTAACTGTGTGTAACCGCGGTTATATGCCTGCCTACCACCCTTTCCCTGCGTTCCTCTCCCTCACGCGCGAGCACAGAGAATGAGAGAGCACAAGCGGTCTGTACAAAAGTATAATATATACTATCGTCCGTCCTTATCTCGTACATCCGAGACGAAGAGAGCCTTCCGCCGCAACTCGCCCCCACTTAGTTCCGGCTCCCTACTTCACCAACGACTCGACGAGCTTCTTCGGTGGTGGAGAGAGTGGGAGTGAAGCGGCGGTGGCGATGGTGGTACAGTACCGAGACGGCGATGGTAGACTGGTGGTGGTGGCAATGGTGGTAGTGGTGGTTCATTACACGGCTCCGTAACACCTTGCCGCACAGTACCCGGTGCACCTGTGAGCAAGTGTGCAACGTTGCATACACGTGCGTCTCGATAGGCCACGTTACTCTATACAACGAGCAAGAAAGCATATTATGTACGTAGGCACACCGCGCGCGCGATCGGGGTTGAAGGAAGGCGGTCCGAGGAGACAGGTGCGAGCCAATCGCGAGGCGCCATATGCAATTTCCCTTGGTTCACCCTCACTCGCTCCCCCGCACTCGGTTCCCCTTTTCACTTTCTCCCTCTCGGTACCTTCGTGCCCTCTCTTCTGTCTCCATCCTCTCTTCCTCTCTTTCGGTATCTCCTCTTCCTCGTCGTCTCTCTCCCTCCCCCTCTCTCTCTCTCTCTCTCTCTTTTTCTCTTTTGTCGGTCCATTTTATCTTTGTTCGCCACTGTCAACTTATTATTTGTTAAACGAGACTGACCCGAATACAAGATTTTCGGATTCGCCATCGATCCGCCGCGACTTGCAATTGTAACTCGAAATCGAGAGAAGAGCAACGACCCACATTGATTCTTCAGTCATTGCTCTTATCGATCAACCCGCTTCGCGTTCGACAGCCCCGACCTTGCACTCCGCGAGAGACACGCAAGTAAGAATTCCTTTAATCTGAGCGACATATGATCCGCTTCTTTTGTCGCGAACGAATTTAGAAGGAATAATACTCGCTTCGGCGAAAGAAAAGAACTGGTTAACAGTGTGAATACAGCACGGCTATCTACTTATTTAACAATACGCGCATAATAATCGACGAACGAAATAATAAAGATACTACAGTTCAAGTAGAAATACAATAGAAATATTATATCATTTTAGCGAAACAATGATAAGAGAAAATATGATTTTCGGCATCAAAGCGCTGTCAAATGTCAGTCAGTTATTCAAATAAGGCTCGTTTGGATAAAGGCCCCGGCATATAAAAAAACTTAAGCAGTAAGACTTAAGACTTAAGAATTTAATCCATACGGAATTTTCAGCGTTGCTTACGTTTTAAAATGGCTGCCTTACTGTTCGTGATTGGTCAATTCGCTTAAGTCTTAAGTCTTACTGCTTTAGTTTTTTTATGCGCCGGGGCCTTGAATTTCAATTTCACAAAGTGAAAAACCGCTCGTTGAACATGGAAGGGTAAATCTTTACTTTAGTGTTTCTTCTCTTCGTCAATGACTTCGACGTTGTCAAAATTACGCTCTCTTGAGTAACAGCCAAAAAGTTTTTTAACTATCGCTCGTTGTTTATACAAAAATTATTAACCAATATATTTATGGATATGTCAATATATTAAGATAATTTGGGTGAGAGAAGACACTACTATAAAACTTCTAAGAATATGCGGAGGTAATACTATTGTAGGTATAACAAGAGAAAAAATATGGAAGCACGAAAAAATCTTTAGAATTAGACACAGATTTCTTTACAAGGTCTTACTAAAGACAAATTCACCATAAATCTCTTTTTTGAAAACTTATTTGAAAAACGTTTAACAAAAACAAACATATCTCGACATTTATAGCTGTAAGTCATAGATTTTTGCCCCATATATTAATGTTTATTTTATTGTCATTTTTATAGTTATTGTATTTTAACAATAGAACTGTTATTCTATTGTTACTATATGAATTATTCATTTTCTTTAATTATTTCATTTTCTACTTCCTCTTTTTCAGACATTTATAACAGGACAAAGATGCTTTCTCCGTATAATTTCCTTTGTTATTTTTTCCTTATGTTACTCTATAGGAGGAAACTAATAAATATTAGAGCTATATATCTTCTACAAGAAAATCCAATTGTAATTTTAAAGAATGTTATATTGTGTGGGAAATATTTTTTATTGATTAGCCTTTAATATCTACGAATAATATGTTCCGTAAATGCATTATTCAAGTATCTGGTTGTGATCTAATTTCGCTGGTACCATGCACGATTTTAGAAAGATATAATTCAATTATGTATTTTTATTTAAATAAGCAAAAAAAAAAACTTTTTCTCTTGGTATTATTAAGATATAATTTTGACTCTTGCAAAAGTTCTCAATGACGGATGGGTGCATTCGAAAATGACCAGAACATTAAATTTATTTTTCTTTTCCTTTTTTTTTAAATAAAATATATGATTGATGATAAAAAGAATGGCATTAAAACTTTTTAAAACGTTGTCTTTTAAAATTATATTTCTTTATCTTCATGCACCTTTTTCTTGAAGATTAATTTATTTTTTTCCTGAAATATGTAAAAGTTCCACGCGCTACCGACGTCCTAAAAATACGAAACGATCGGGTCGAAACTGTACGTATCGCGTACGTGTGCGGCAAGAGTTTCTCTCTTTCTTTCTCTCTCTCTCTCTCTTACTCCTTCTCTCTTCCCCCTCACAGACGCATATGCGCACATTAATATCCGTGTCGGTGAGAGCGTCTGGAGGGCAGCAAGAAATGGAACTGAAAACGGAAGCCCTATTTATTTATGGGTGTTACGCCCCTGAAACTGAAGTAGGGTGTTGGGCACGCGCCACCTTCCTCTCGCCTTCTTTCTTCCACCCTCGGCCTGTCCTTTCTCTCTCTCTCTCTCTTTCTCTTTTGGTGTGTCTATTCTACTTTTACACGACTTTATGGGAATACTATTACACCGTTTGCGGATATCGTACTTAAGTAAGGAGAAACGTCCGCGGACTGCGCTACATCCGCGCCTGATCCGCCTTTGCCCACGTAATCCACCTTCCTTCATGCGGGTTCTTTTCAGAGTGCACTAATGCGACCTGCATTTCAATCGTGAACACGCCTCGCGTGAGAATTCTCATCACGCTGTCCAAAACGCCGTTCTATTCAATGCATATACTTGTATCTTTTATTATACTTTTACGCACGAAGATATATAAATGTAATATATCTGTTAATTTTTATTCTTTCTACGATAGTAATTCGTAATCACATCTCGACGATTTAAAACCCACATTAATCCAGAGACTTTATTCGATCGGTATTACGGTATCGCGTCGCAAACACCCTATCATTCTCCACGTCAGACCGTAGCGTGAACATCATAGTTAACGCGATCGAAACTGGCTTCTCGGCCTATTCGTTTTCTCCCCATAATACATTGCCCCTTCTTTGACGACCGACCCTTGCTCGTAGGTGTGATTAATTCTTCAAACGCACGGACTTTCACGCACTCGTTCGAAAGACTTGCCAGATACGAATTTGCTCGATACTCTCGCGATCGAGACGTACACGTTGAATTCACGACTGAAACCGCGATGACGTAAACACGTTTGCCAAGTATTTGTACAGAGTAGTTCTCTTAATGAAGAGGTATTGGGTCAAGAATTAATTGATTTTGCACCGATGCACCTTGAGTCTTTGCGTTCGAGCGCTAATTACCTTAACACGGTGAGAGTTACATTTCTCTATACGTACATATTTATCAGCAAAGAATTACTCGCGCGAGCGACGTAACGCCATTAAATAAAGTAGTAATTAATCCGACGGTTTAAAAACACGAGAATGTCCAATTCAATTCAGAGCTAATTCTATTAACGATCATTGCACATTCGTCGTGGCGTTGGAGCACCATTTTGTCCGATCGAATATCGAGGGCAAATACACGTTCCGCGAGGTGAATTTTTCAATGGCTTTTTCGCTCCCCAAATACCGAGTAGCAGATGATCGCGTTCAATCAGCGATGATTGCCAATGATGCCCGTGTGTCCGTGTTACGGCGCCTAATAGATGGCTCAAAGCCGGTAGCTCCTTGTCGCTCTCAAGATTCCCGAACGATACGCTCCGTCCTAGAGAGTGATTGATCTCGGCGGCGGAGCGCCGAGAGGGAGAGAAGCAGATAAGCAGCTGCTTTCCCTTGGCACGTGGGCGACATAATCTACCGGTGCGTCTCTCCTCCCCTGAAAGAAATTCACGCACGCGTCACGAGACTCTCCTTCGCGCGCGGTGACTTCCTCTTAGACGCGCATCACCCACCACGGCTGAAATCCCTCCAGACGTACAAACGTTTTGTTTTCCATCCCTAAGGGCACCGTCGCCGGCATCATTCCGACGTTTCTCATGTTTCGACCGCGCGAAACGTCACACCCGCATCCGACTGCTATTTATGTTACTTTCTCTCTCTCTCTCTCTCTCTTTATGTAAGCTTCTTCATGTATTCAAATTAGAGAATATTTCTAAAGATTTTATATATATTTACAATATATATCCATATATAATATCATGATTGATCTATAGTAAATATAATAATTGTAAAAAAAACTTTTTCTCTTGGTATTATTAAGATATAATTTTGACTCTTGCAAAAGTTCTCAATGACGGATGGGTGCATTCGAAAATGACCAGAACATTAAATTTATTTTTCTTTTCCTTTTTTTTTAAATAAAATATATGATTGATGATAAAAAGAATGGCATTAAAACTTTTTAAAACGTTGTCTTTTAAAATTATATTTCTTTATCTTCATGCACCTTTTTCTTGAAGATTAATTTATTTTTTCGAAATTTTTATCATTTTTAAAAATCTGTTTAGATAAATGGAACTTACTGCAGAATTAAAAATCTTTGAAATAGAAAGCACTTATTTTAAAGCGTGAATGGCAAGAGAACAGATGTAATATTCGAAAATGCACTGAAAAGTTTAAGAACGAAATGCACATTTATTTAATGTAAACTCTGCCAATGCAATTAATTCCGAGCATTAGCCTAATTGTCTAATTAATTACAATTAATCGTAACATTCGAGGATATACTCTGATAATCTTGTCTGATATAATATAATCGAATTAAATCTAGCTTATAGATATCGCGGATAATCTATTGAGAGACTCTATACTCACAACTGGAAGCTCCAACGACCACACCCAGCGACATGTCTTTTGTTCCGATACAATTTATGACAGTAAAATATGTGACCGACGTAGGCTCGTTAAATCTTTCAGACTATTTGGCCATTAATGTAAAAAAGCAAGATATTTATAAATTCCCGGAAAAGCCGAATATTTTAGAATTGGTGAAACTGATCTTTTTAGATAGAAATTTCCACTCTTTGTTACATCTTTGTATTTAATGTTGAGATGTTTTTAAAATGATATGATTTAACTCTCTTTCGTTAAAAAAAACTTCTAAAATGTCAAAATAATACTACTATTTAATTATTTAAAACTCTGCAATTTTTGTCCGAAACATTTTTCTTCTAAATGCCTTGTCTTCGATATATTCGACCTTTCTGGGACTCTCTGTACATCTTATATAGGGTGTCCAAAAAATTACCGTACTTTCTCTTATAATGGCAGATTCCTTAGAACTTTTCAAGACGAAAATCCTAATACAAAAATGTCGAGGCTATAATAGTTTTTAAACAGGAAGCGATTATATTGGGACACCCTGTATATAGTTTTGATAAATTTGATTTTTGTGGCAAATTCTTCTCATTCCTGAGTTCTAAATATTATTAGAGCGATGCGAGACACACGATGAATCGATAAATGCATACTTATAATGATGTTACATAGAATCGCGATGACTCGATCGTGTAAATAACAAAGATCATATACGACATCGCGTAATTTCGTCATACAGGATAATGCAAAGATATATGTAAAGAGAGAGTTTTTGGAGATCTTATCATGAAACTTTCTTGAAAATAAAATTTCATTTCAAGAATTCCCTTAGAAGTTCCTTGACCGATCAGTGGAGAAATTTTCAACTTAAAATATTTATTCGTATATATTGCACATAAAGAAATAAAAATTGTATTTATCATCGAAAATATTATGGATCGTTCTTATATCCGCAATTTAGCGCGTGCAGAATGATTGGAATCTATTGTTCATCGCGAGCGCAAATTGGCGCCGCGATCCGCGTCATCCGGCTGGCGAACATCTGAAAGAAATTCACGCACGCGTCGCGGCACCCCCGTCACGAGACTCTCCTTCGCGCGCGGTGACTTCCTCTTAGACGCGCATCACCCACCACGGCTGAAATCCCTCCAGACGTACAAACGTTTTGTTTTCCATCCCTAAGGGCACCGTCGCCGGCATCATTCCGACGTTTCTCATGTTTCGACCGCGCGAAACGTCACACCCGCATCCGACTGCTATTTATGTTACTTTCTCTCTCTCTCTCTCTCTCTTTATGTAAGCTTCTTCATGTATTCAAATTAGAGAATATTTCTAAAGATTTTATATATATTTACAATATATATCCATATATAATATCATGATTGATCTATAGTAAATATAATAATTGTAATACTAATAGTATATTATAATATAAACTATATATTATAGTAATAATATCGTTATATATATTA
>NW_021853485.1:3391030-3391660 GCF_003651465.1 Formica exsecta
TATATATTATATAATATATTATAAATAATATAGTATACACAATATATAATTAATATAATATAATTTATATATGATATATATAATTAATATAAAATATGTATATATATATAATTTATATATATATATATATATACACCTTTCTTTAACATTTTTTAATATTTATATTAATTCATAAAATTCTGATATGCTACCTGTTGAATTATTTTATTGGCTTATAAGTAAAATTGGCGCGAATTGATAATGAAAGAATAACGAAAGAACTGAAATCACATATCGCGACCAGAAAAGGTCTACTGCTGTTTGACAAAGACATTGAAAGAAACATTTCTTTTACGGTTTCTGACGGGCGCGTCATAAAAGTCGGATAAGGCGATGAAATTGAATTTCGCTTGTATCAAATGCGAGGACCTCGGTCGCCGATGCGGAATGGCCGGGCGAATGTCGCGAGAACGACGCGTTGAACGGGCAGATAACCAATGCTCCAGTATTGTGTCGACCACAGAAGCGTGGGCGGCGGTCTGCTGGTCAGTTGGCCAAGAAGCGAGAAAGGGACAGGGAAGGAAAGAGAGAGGAGGCGAACGCGTACAGCTATCGAAAGAGAGCGAGAGAGAGAGAGAGAGAGAGAGAGAA
>NW_021853485.1:3391670-3421467 GCF_003651465.1 Formica exsecta
AGACGAAAATCCTAATACAAAAATGTCGAGGCTATAATAGTTTTTAAACAGGAAGCGATTATATTGGGACACCCTGTATATAGTTTTGATAAATTTGATTTTTGTGGCAAATTCTTCTCATTCCTGAGTTCTAAATATTATTAGAGCGATGCGAGACACACGATGAATCGATAAATGCATACTTATAATGATGTTACATAGAATCGCGATGACTCGATCGTGTAAATAACAAAGATCATATACGACATCGCGTAATTTCGTCATACAGGATAATGCAAAGATATATGTAAAGAGAGAGTTTTTGGAGATCTTATCATGAAACTTTCTTGAAAATAAAATTTCATTTCAAGAATTCCCTTAGAAGTTCCTTGACCGATCAGTGGAGAAATTTTCAACTTAAAATATTTATTCGTATATATTGCACATAAAGAAATAAAAATTGTATTTATCATCGAAAATATTATGGATCGTTCTTATATCCGCAATTTAGCGCGTGCAGAATGATTGGAATCTATTGTTCATCGCGAGCGCAAATTGGCGCCGCGATCCGCGTCATCCGGCTGGCGAACATTTGAAGAACGGAAAGGTGAATACGTAGCGGTATCGAGCCGGAATCAGCTCGACAGCACATAGAGAGACCCGGGGGTGCTGGATAATAATTAATAACCCGACGGTGAGTGGCTCGCGCAAGCGCCGCCTCTTCTCTCGGATTTATGGACCGCCTTCCTTTATATCATAATTGAGATGCAGGGTGTCGACGGTAATGGAAGGTTGACTTCCGAGTATGGTCGCAAAAATATATATATCTTTTAGGGTACGACTTCCGTGCGTTTTCGAAGTGATAGACCAATCAGAACAGAGAAATCGTTGTCACGATTGGTCAATCCTGATACAAAGCTTTTTTCAGTCAAACGTTTTTAGAATTTTCTATATAAATTATTCTATTTTTGATAACGCAATGTGATAGGAAACCTTAATAACAGCTTCTCAACAGTGAGCAGTAGTTCATACAGTTTATCCGTTGTGCAAGTTTTAAACAAGTTTTGGCAGTCGTTCCATACAACTATTTGGGATCTTTATTATACGCTACAAATATAAAGTGATACTGATTAGTGTGAATATTCAGAGTCTGTGTGTGTGTAGAAATCTTCTCTCTAATTTTTTTGAAATTTATAATATGTTTTATATATTTCTCGCCGTAGAAATTGGATTTCGAAAGAAGTATATGGCTTTTATTTTGCTTTTACCAAAGTTATTAATTATTGTGAAATTATGATTGAACGTAGTATTTATGCACATATGTAATATTACTATAAATTCTAAAACATAACATAATTTTTGTCTTATGAACAATAAAACGGTGTTTTTATTTCTTTTTAAGTATCGATTTTATATAATGTGAAACGAGTGCTTCGTGTGTGTGAAGCTAGCATATCATTTCGTGGAAGATCATAAATAATTAAGAGTCCTGGCTTTATTTTCAATAGTTCTAGAGTTCTTGATAGTTTAAACAAATAGTTCTGGCGATTAAACCAAAGAAAATGCCCATTTCTTTCATCAGAACTCTTTGGAAAAGCAATGTACATGCCCAAAACTATACGAGAACTATTTTATAATAATTAGAACTCTCGAAATACGGCCAGCATATCACCCCTATACTCGAAAATACGAGTTTTTCGGGTAAAATAATTGTTTAAAAAATGTTCTAATTATTTCCTTCATCAGAACTCTTTGGAAAAGCAATGTACATGCCCAGAACTACACGAGAACTATTTTATAATAATCAAAACTCTCGAAATACGGCCAGCATATCACCTCTATACTCGAAAATACGAGTTTTTCGGGTAAAATAATTGTTTAAAAATTTTTTTAATTGTTTTTATCATGGGAACTCTTTAGAAAATGCATTAATACGTTCAGAACTACACGAGAACTATTTTATAATAATCAGAACTCTCGAAATACGGCCAGCATATCACCTCTATACTCGAAAATACGAGTTTTTCGGGTAAAATAATTGTTTAAAAATTTTTTTAATTGTTTTTATCATGGGAACTCTTTAGAAAATGCATTAATACGTTCAGAACTACACGAGAACTATTTTATAATAATCAGAACTCTCGAAATACGGCCAGCATATCACCTCTATACTCAAAAATACGAGTTTTTCGGGTAAAATAATTGTTTAAAAATTTTTTTAATTGTTTTTATCATGGGAACTCTTTAGAAAATGCATTAATACGTTCAGAACTACACGAGAACTATTTTATAATAATCAGAACTCTCGAAATACGGCCAGCATATCACCTCTATACTCGAAAATACGAGTTTTTCGGGTAAAATAATTGTTTAAAAATTTTTTTAATTGTTTTTATCATGGGAACTCTTTAGAAAATGCATTAATACGTTCAGAACTACACGAGAACTATTTTATAATAATCAGAACTCTCGAAATACGGCCAGCATATCACCTCTATACTCGAAAATACGAGTTTTTCGGGTAAAATAATTGTTTAAAAATTTTTTTAATTGTTTTTATCATGGGAACTCTTTAGAAAATGCATTAATACGTTCAGAACTACACGAGAACTATTTTATAATAATCAGAACTCTCGAAATACGGCCAGCATATCACCTCTATACTCGAAAATACGAGTTTTTCGGGTAAAATAATTGTTTAAAAATTTTTTTAATTGTTTTTATCATGGGAACTCTTTAGAAAATGCATTAATACGTTCAGAACTACACGAGAACTATTTTATAATAATCAGAACTCTCGAAATACGGCCAGCATATCACCTCTATACTCGAAAATACGAGTTTTTCGGGTAAAATAATTGTTTAAAAATTTTTTTAATTGTTTTTATCATGGGAACTCTTTAGAAAATGCATTAATACGTTCAGAACTACACGAGAACTATTTTATAATAATCAGAACTCTCGAAATACGGCCAGCATATCACCTCTATACTCGAAAATACGAGTTTTTCGGGTAAAATAATTGTTTAAAAATTTTTTTAATTGTTTTTATCATGGGAACTCTTTAGAAAATGCATTAATACGTTCAGAACTACACGAGAACTATTTTATAATAATCAGAACTCTCGAAATACGGCCAGCATATCACCTCTATACTCGAAAATACGAGTTTTTCGGGTAAAATAATTGTTTAAAAATTTTTTTAATTGTTTTTATCATGGGAACTCTTTAGAAAATGCATTAATACGTTCAGAACTACACGAGAACTATTTTATAATAATCAGAACTCTCGAAATACGGCCAGCATATCACCTCTATACTCGAAAATACGAGTTTTTCGGGTAAAATAATTGTTTAAAAATTTTTTTAATTGTTTTTATCATGGGAACTCTTTAGAAAATGCATTAATACGTTCAGAACTACACGAGAACTATTTTATAATAATCAGAACTCTCGAAATACGGCCAGCATATCACCTCTATACTCGAAAATACGAGTTTTTCGGGTAAAATAATTGTTTAAAAATTTTTTTAATTGTTTTTATCATGGGAACTCTTTAGAAAATGCATTAATACGTTCAGAACTACACGAGAACTATTTTATAATAATCAGAACTCTCGAAATACGGCCAGCATATCACCTCTATACTCGAAAATACGAGTTTTTCGGGTAAAATAATTGTTTAAAAATTTTTTTAATTGTTTTTATCATGGGAACTCTTTAGAAAATGCATTAATACGTTCAGAACTACACGAGAACTATTTTATAATAATCAGAACTCTCGAAATACGGCCAGCATATCACCTCTATACTCGAAAATACGAGTTTTTCGGGTAAAATAATTGTTTAAAAATTTTTTTAATTGTTTTTATCATGGGAACTCTTTAGAAAATGCATTAATACGTTCAGAACTACACGAGAACTATTTTATAATAATCAGAACTCTCGAAATACGGCCAGCATATCACCTCTATACTCGAAAATACGAGTTTTTCGGGTAAAATAATTGTTTAAAAATTTTTTTAATTGTTTTTATCATGGGAACTCTTTAGAAAATGCATTAATACGTTCAGAACTACACGAGAACTATTTTATAATAATCAGAACTCTCGAAATACGGCCAGCATATCACCTCTATACTCGAAAATACGAGTTTTTCGGGTAAAATAATTGTTTAAAAATTTTTTTAATTGTTTTTATCATGGGAACTCTTTAGAAAATGCATTAATACGTTCAGAACTACACGAGAACTATTTTATAATAATCAGAACTCTCGAAATACGGCCAGCATATCACCTCTATACTCGAAAATACGAGTTTTTCGGGTAAAATAATTGTTTAAAAATTTTTTTAATTGTTTTTATCATGGGAACTCTTTAGAAAATGCATTAATACGTTCAGAACTACACGAGAACTATTTTATAATAATCAGAACTCTCGAAATACGGCCAGCATATCACCTCTATACTCGAAAATACGAGTTTTTCGGGTAAAATAATTGTTTAAAAATTTTTTTAATTGTTTTTATCATGGGAACTCTTTAGAAAATGCATTAATACGTTCAGAACTACACGAGAACTATTTTATAATAATCAGAACTCTCGAAATACGGCCAGCATATCACCTCTATACTCGAAAATACGAGTTTTTCGGGTAAAATAATTGTTTAAAAATTTTTTTAATTGTTTTTATCATGGGAACTCTTTAGAAAATGCATTAATACGTTCAGAACTACACGAGAACTATTTTATAATAATCAGAACTCTCGAAATACGGCCAGCATATCACCTCTATACTCGAAAATACGAGTTTTTCGGGTAAAATAATTGTTTAAAAATTTTTTTAATTGTTTTTATCATGGGAACTCTTTAGAAAATGCATTAATACGTTCAGAACTACACGAGAACTATTTTATAATAATCAGAACTCTCGAAATACGGCCAGCATATCACCTCTATACTCGAAAATACGAGTTTTTCGGGTAAAATAATTGTTTAAAAATTTTTTTAATTGTTTTTATCATGGGAACTCTTTAGAAAATGCATTAATACGTTCAGAACTACACGAGAACTATTTTATAATAATCAGAACTCTCGAAATACGGCCAGCATATCACCTCTATACTCGAAAATACGAGTTTTTCGGGTAAAATAATTGTTTAAAAATTTTTTTAATTGTTTTTATCATGGGAACTCTTTAGAAAATGCATTAATACGTTCAGAACTACACGAGAACTATTTTATAATAATCAGAACTCTCGAAATACGGCCAGCATATCACCTCTATACTCGAAAATACGAGTTTTTCGGGTAAAATAATTGTTTAAAAATTTTTTTAATTGTTTTTATCATGGGAACTCTTTAGAAAATGCATTAATACGTTCAGAACTACACGAGAACTATTTTATAATAATCAGAACTCTCGAAATACGGCCAGCATATCACCTCTATACTCGAAAATACGAGTTTTTCGGGTAAAATAATTGTTTAAAAATTTTTTTAATTGTTTTTATCATGGGAACTCTTTAGAAAATGCATTAATACGTTCAGAACTACACGAGAACTATTTTATAATAATCAGAACTCTCGAAATACGGCCAGCATATCACCTCTATACTCGAAAATACGAGTTTTTCGGGTAAAATAATTGTTTAAAAATTTTTTTAATTGTTTTTATCATGGGAACTCTTTAGAAAATGCATTAATACGTTCAGAACTACACGAGAACTATTTTATAATAATCAGAACTCTCGAAATACGGCCAGCATATCACCTCTATACTCGAAAATACGAGTTTTTCGGGTAAAATAATTGTTTAAAAATTTTTTTAATTGTTTTTATCATGGGAACTCTTTAGAAAATGCATTAATACGTTCAGAACTACACGAGAACTATTTTATAATAATCAGAACTCTCGAAATACGGCCAGCATATCACCTCTATACTCGAAAATACGAGTTTTTCGGGTAAAATAATTGTTTAAAAATTTTTTTAATTGTTTTTATCATGGGAACTCTTTAGAAAATGCATTAATACGTTCAGAACTACACGAGAACTATTTTATAATAATCAGAACTCTCGAAATACGGCCAGCATATCACCTCTATACTCGAAAATACGAGTTTTTCGGGTAAAATAATTGTTTAAAAATTTTTTTAATTGTTTTTATCATGGGAACTCTTTAGAAAATGCATTAATACGTTCAGAACTACACGAGAACTATTTTATAATAATCAGAACTCTCGAAATACGGCCAGCATATCACCTCTATACTCGAAAATACGAGTTTTTCGGGTAAAATAATTGTTTAAAAATTTTTTTAATTGTTTTTATCATGGGAACTCTTTAGAAAATGCATTAATACGTTCAGAACTACACGAGAACTATTTTATAATAATCAGAACTCTCGAAATACGGCCAGCATATCACCTCTATACTCGAAAATACGAGTTTTTCGGGTAAAATAATTGTTTAAAAATTTTTTTAATTGTTTTTATCATGGGAACTCTTTAGAAAATGCATTAATACGTTCAGAACTACACGAGAACTATTTTATAATAATCAGAACTCTCGAAATACGGCCAGCATATCACCTCTATACTCGAAAATACGAGTTTTTCGGGTAAAATAATTGTTTAAAAATTTTTTTAATTGTTTTTATCATGGGAACTCTTTAGAAAATGCATTAATACGTTCAGAACTACACGAGAACTATTTTATAATAATCAGAACTCTCGAAATACGGCCAGCATATCACCTCTATACTCGAAAATACGAGTTTTTCGGGTAAAATAATTGTTTAAAAATTTTTTTAATTGTTTTTATCATGGGAACTCTTTAGAAAATGCATTAATACGTTCAGAACTACACGAGAACTATTTTATAATAATCAGAACTCTCGAAATACGGCCAGCATATCACCTCTATACTCGAAAATACGAGTTTTTCGGGTAAAATAATTGTTTAAAAATTTTTTTAATTGTTTTTATCATGGGAACTCTTTAGAAAATGCATTAATACGTTCAGAACTACACGAGAACTATTTTATAATAATCAGAACTCTCGAAATACGGCCAGCATATCACCTCTATACTCGAAAATACGAGTTTTTCGGGTAAAATAATTGTTTAAAAATTTTTTTAATTGTTTTTATCATGGGAACTCTTTAGAAAATGCATTAATACGTTCAGAACTACACGAGAACTATTTTATAATAATCAGAACTCTCGAAATACGGCCAGCATATCACCTCTATACTCGAAAATACGAGTTTTTCGGGTAAAATAATTGTTTAAAAATTTTTTTAATTGTTTTTATCATGGGAACTCTTTAGAAAATGCATTAATACGTTCAGAACTACACGAGAACTATTTTATAATAATCAGAACTCTCGAAATACGGCCAGCATATCACCTCTATACTCGAAAATACGAGTTTTTCGGGTAAAATAATTGTTTAAAAATTTTTTTAATTGTTTTTATCATGGGAACTCTTTAGAAAATGCATTAATACGTTCAGAACTACACGAGAACTATTTTATAATAATCAGAACTCTCGAAATACGGCCAGCATATCACCTCTATACTCGAAAATACGAGTTTTTCGGGTAAAATAATTGTTTAAAAATTTTTTTAATTGTTTTTATCATGGGAACTCTTTAGAAAATGCATTAATACGTTCAGAACTACACGAGAACTATTTTATAATAATCAGAACTCTCGAAATACGGCCAGCATATCACCTCTATACTCGAAAATACGAGTTTTTCGGGTAAAATAATTGTTTAAAAATTTTTTTAATTGTTTTTATCATGGGAACTCTTTAGAAAATGCATTAATACGTTCAGAACTACACGAGAACTATTTTATAATAATCAGAACTCTCGAAATACGGCCAGCATATCACCTCTATACTCGAAAATACGAGTTTTTCGGGTAAAATAATTGTTTAAAAATTTTTTTAATTGTTTTTATCATGGGAACTCTTTAGAAAATGCATTAATACGTTCAGAACTACACGAGAACTATTTTATAATAATCAGAACTCTCGAAATACGGCCAGCATATCACCTCTATACTCGAAAATACGAGTTTTTCGGGTAAAATAATTGTTTAAAAATTTTTTTAATTGTTTTTATCATGGGAACTCTTTAGAAAATGCATTAATACGTTCAGAACTACACGAGAACTATTTTATAATAATCAGAACTCTCGAAATACGGCCAGCATATCACCTCTATACTCGAAAATACGAGTTTTTCGGGTAAAATAATTGTTTAAAAATTTTTTTAATTGTTTTTATCATGGGAACTCTTTAGAAAATGCATTAATACGTTCAGAACTACACGAGAACTATTTTATAATAATCAGAACTCTCGAAATACGGCCAGCATATCACCTCTATACTCGAAAATACGAGTTTTTCGGGTAAAATAATTGTTTAAAAATTTTTTTAATTGTTTTTATCATGGGAACTCTTTAGAAAATGCATTAATACGTTCAGAACTACACGAGAACTATTTTATAATAATCAGAACTCTCGAAATACGGCCAGCATATCACCTCTATACTCGAAAATACGAGTTTTTCGGGTAAAATAATTGTTTAAAAATTTTTTTAATTGTTTTTATCATGGGAACTCTTTAGAAAATGCATTAATACGTTCAGAACTACACGAGAACTATTTTATAATAATCAGAACTCTCGAAATACGGCCAGCATATCACCTCTATACTCGAAAATACGAGTTTTTCGGGTAAAATAATTGTTTAAAAATTTTTTTAATTGTTTTTATCATGGGAACTCTTTAGAAAATGCATTAATACGTTCAGAACTACACGAGAACTATTTTATAATAATCAGAACTCTCGAAATACGGCCAGCATATCACCTCTATACTCGAAAATACGAGTTTTTCGGGTAAAATAATTGTTTAAAAATTTTTTTAATTGTTTTTATCATGGGAACTCTTTAGAAAATGCATTAATACGTTCAGAACTACACGAGAACTATTTTATAATAATCAGAACTCTCGAAATACGGCCAGCATATCACCTCTATACTCGAAAATACGAGTTTTTCGGGTAAAATAATTGTTTAAAAATTTTTTTAATTGTTTTTATCATGGGAACTCTTTAGAAAATGCATTAATACGTTCAGAACTACACGAGAACTATTTTATAATAATCAGAACTCTCGAAATACGGCCAGCATATCACCTCTATACTCGAAAATACGAGTTTTTCGGGTAAAATAATTGTTTAAAAATTTTTTTAATTGTTTTTATCATGGGAACTCTTTAGAAAATGCATTAATACGTTCAGAACTACACGAGAACTATTTTATAATAATCAGAACTCTCGAAATACGGCCAGCATATCACCTCTATACTCGAAAATACGAGTTTTTCGGGTAAAATAATTGTTTAAAAATTTTTTTAATTGTTTTTATCATGGGAACTCTTTAGAAAATGCATTAATACGTTCAGAACTACACGAGAACTATTTTATAATAATCAGAACTCTCGAAATACGGCCAGCATATCACCTCTATACTCGAAAATACGAGTTTTTCGGGTAAAATAATTGTTTAAAAATTTTTTTAATTGTTTTTATCATGGGAACTCTTTAGAAAATGCATTAATACGTTCAGAACTACACGAGAACTATTTTATAATAATCAGAACTCTCGAAATACGGCCAGCATATCACCTCTATACTCGAAAATACGAGTTTTTCGGGTAAAATAATTGTTTAAAAATTTTTTTAATTGTTTTTATCATGGGAACTCTTTAGAAAATGCATTAATACGTTCAGAACTACACGAGAACTATTTTATAATAATCAGAACTCTCGAAATACGGCCAGCATATCACCTCTATACTCGAAAATACGAGTTTTTCGGGTAAAATAATTGTTTAAAAATTTTTTTAATTGTTTTTATCATGGGAACTCTTTAGAAAATGCATTAATACGTTCAGAACTACACGAGAACTATTTTATAATAATCAGAACTCTCGAAATACGGCCAGCATATCACCTCTATACTCGAAAATACGAGTTTTTCGGGTAAAATAATTGTTTAAAAATTTTTTTAATTGTTTTTATCATGGGAACTCTTTAGAAAATGCATTAATACGTTCAGAACTACACGAGAACTATTTTATAATAATCAGAACTCTCGAAATACGGCCAGCATATCACCTCTATACTCGAAAATACGAGTTTTTCGGGTAAAATAATTGTTTAAAAATTTTTTTAATTGTTTTTATCATGGGAACTCTTTAGAAAATGCATTAATACGTTCAGAACTACACGAGAACTATTTTATAATAATCAGAACTCTCGAAATACGGCCAGCATATCACCTCTATACTCGAAAATACGAGTTTTTCGGGTAAAATAATTGTTTAAAAATTTTTTTAATTGTTTTTATCATGGGAACTCTTTAGAAAATGCATTAATACGTTCAGAACTACACGAGAACTATTTTATAATAATCAGAACTCTCGAAATACGGCCAGCATATCACCTCTATACTCGAAAATACGAGTTTTTCGGGTAAAATAATTGTTTAAAAATTTTTTTAATTGTTTTTATCATGGGAACTCTTTAGAAAATGCATTAATACGTTCAGAACTACACGAGAACTATTTTATAATAATCAGAACTCTCGAAATACGGCCAGCATATCACCTCTATACTCGAAAATACGAGTTTTTCGGGTAAAATAATTGTTTAAAAATTTTTTTAATTGTTTTTATCATGGGAACTCTTTAGAAAATGCATTAATACGTTCAGAACTACACGAGAACTATTTTATAATAATCAGAACTCTCGAAATACGGCCAGCATATCACCTCTATACTCGAAAATACGAGTTTTTCGGGTAAAATAATTGTTTAAAAATTTTTTTAATTGTTTTTATCATGGGAACTCTTTAGAAAATGCATTAATACGTTCAGAACTACACGAGAACTATTTTATAATAATCAGAACTCTCGAAATACGGCCAGCATATCACCTCTATACTCGAAAATACGAGTTTTTCGGGTAAAATAATTGTTTAAAAATTTTTTTAATTGTTTTTATCATGGGAACTCTTTAGAAAATGCATTAATACGTTCAGAACTACACGAGAACTATTTTATAATAATCAGAACTCTCGAAATACGGCCAGCATATCACCTCTATACTCGAAAATACGAGTTTTTCGGGTAAAATAATTGTTTAAAAATTTTTTTAATTGTTTTTATCATGGGAACTCTTTAGAAAATGCATTAATACGTTCAGAACTACACGAGAACTATTTTATAATAATCAGAACTCTCGAAATACGGCCAGCATATCACCTCTATACTCGAAAATACGAGTTTTTCGGGTAAAATAATTGTTTAAAAATTTTTTTAATTGTTTTTATCATGGGAACTCTTTAGAAAATGCATTAATACGTTCAGAACTACACGAGAACTATTTTATAATAATCAGAACTCTCGAAATACGGCCAGCATATCACCTCTATACTCGAAAATACGAGTTTTTCGGGTAAAATAATTGTTTAAAAATTTTTTTAATTGTTTTTATCATGGGAACTCTTTAGAAAATGCATTAATACGTTCAGAACTACACGAGAACTATTTTATAATAATCAGAACTCTCGAAATACGGCCAGCATATCACCTCTATACTCGAAAATACGAGTTTTTCGGGTAAAATAATTGTTTAAAAATTTTTTTAATTGTTTTTATCATGGGAACTCTTTAGAAAATGCATTAATACGTTCAGAACTACACGAGAACTATTTTATAATAATCAGAACTCTCGAAATACGGCCAGCATATCACCTCTATACTCGAAAATACGAGTTTTTCGGGTAAAATAATTGTTTAAAAATTTTTTTAATTGTTTTTATCATGGGAACTCTTTAGAAAATGCATTAATACGTTCAGAACTACACGAGAACTATTTTATAATAATCAGAACTCTCGAAATACGGCCAGCATATCACCTCTATACTCGAAAATACGAGTTTTTCGGGTAAAATAATTGTTTAAAAATTTTTTTAATTGTTTTTATCATGGGAACTCTTTAGAAAATGCATTAATACGTTCAGAACTACACGAGAACTATTTTATAATAATCAGAACTCTCGAAATACGGCCAGCATATCACCTCTATACTCGAAAATACGAGTTTTTCGGGTAAAATAATTGTTTAAAAATTTTTTTAATTGTTTTTATCATGGGAACTCTTTAGAAAATGCATTAATACGTTCAGAACTACACGAGAACTATTTTATAATAATCAGAACTCTCGAAATACGGCCAGCATATCACCTCTATACTCGAAAATACGAGTTTTTCGGGTAAAATAATTGTTTAAAAATTTTTTTAATTGTTTTTATCATGGGAACTCTTTAGAAAATGCATTAATACGTTCAGAACTACACGAGAACTATTTTATAATAATCAGAACTCTCGAAATACGGCCAGCATATCACCTCTATACTCGAAAATACGAGTTTTTCGGGTAAAATAATTGTTTAAAAATTTTTTTAATTGTTTTTATCATGGGAACTCTTTAGAAAATGCATTAATACGTTCAGAACTACACGAGAACTATTTTATAATAATCAGAACTCTCGAAATACGGCCAGCATATCACCTCTATACTCGAAAATACGAGTTTTTCGGGTAAAATAATTGTTTAAAAATTTTTTTAATTGTTTTTATCATGGGAACTCTTTAGAAAATGCATTAATACGTTCAGAACTACACGAGAACTATTTTATAATAATCAGAACTCTCGAAATACGGCCAGCATATCACCTCTATACTCGAAAATACGAGTTTTTCGGGTAAAATAATTGTTTAAAAATTTTTTTAATTGTTTTTATCATGGGAACTCTTTAGAAAATGCATTAATACGTTCAGAACTACACGAGAACTATTTTATAATAATCAGAACTCTCGAAATACGGCCAGCATATCACCTCTATACTCGAAAATACGAGTTTTTCGGGTAAAATAATTGTTTAAAAATTTTTTTAATTGTTTTTATCATGGGAACTCTTTAGAAAATGCATTAATACGTTCAGAACTACACGAGAACTATTTTATAATAATCAGAACTCTCGAAATACGGCCAGCATATCACCTCTATACTCGAAAATACGAGTTTTTCGGGTAAAATAATTGTTTAAAAATTTTTTTAATTGTTTTTATCATGGGAACTCTTTAGAAAATGCATTAATACGTTCAGAACTACACGAGAACTATTTTATAATAATCAGAACTCTCGAAATACGGCCAGCATATCACCTCTATACTCGAAAATACGAGTTTTTCGGGTAAAATAATTGTTTAAAAATTTTTTTAATTGTTTTTATCATGGGAACTCTTTAGAAAATGCATTAATACGTTCAGAACTACACGAGAACTATTTTATAATAATCAGAACTCTCGAAATACGGCCAGCATATCACCTCTATACTCGAAAATACGAGTTTTTCGGGTAAAATAATTGTTTAAAAATTTTTTTAATTGTTTTTATCATGGGAACTCTTTAGAAAATGCATTAATACGTTCAGAACTACACGAGAACTATTTTATAATAATCAGAACTCTCGAAATACGGCCAGCATATCACCTCTATACTCGAAAATACGAGTTTTTCGGGTAAAATAATTGTTTAAAAATTTTTTTAATTGTTTTTATCATGGGAACTCTTTAGAAAATGCATTAATACGTTCAGAACTACACGAGAACTATTTTATAATAATCAGAACTCTCGAAATACGGCCAGCATATCACCTCTATACTCGAAAATACGAGTTTTTCGGGTAAAATAATTGTTTAAAAATTTTTTTAATTGTTTTTATCATGGGAACTCTTTAGAAAATGCATTAATACGTTCAGAACTACACGAGAACTATTTTATAATAATCAGAACTCTCGAAATACGGCCAGCATATCACCTCTATACTCGAAAATACGAGTTTTTCGGGTAAAATAATTGTTTAAAAATTTTTTTAATTGTTTTTATCATGGGAACTCTTTAGAAAATGCATTAATACGTTCAGAACTACACGAGAACTATTTTATAATAATCAGAACTCTCGAAATACGGCCAGCATATCACCTCTATACTCGAAAATACGAGTTTTTCGGGTAAAATAATTGTTTAAAAATTTTTTTAATTGTTTTTATCATGGGAACTCTTTAGAAAATGCATTAATACGTTCAGAACTACACGAGAACTATTTTATAATAATCAGAACTCTCGAAATACGGCCAGCATATCACCTCTATACTCGAAAATACGAGTTTTTCGGGTAAAATAATTGTTTAAAAATTTTTTTAATTGTTTTTATCATGGGAACTCTTTAGAAAATGCATTAATACGTTCAGAACTACACGAGAACTATTTTATAATAATCAGAACTCTCGAAATACGGCCAGCATATCACCTCTATACTCGAAAATACGAGTTTTTCGGGTAAAATAATTGTTTAAAAATTTTTTTAATTGTTTTTATCATGGGAACTCTTTAGAAAATGCATTAATACGTTCAGAACTACACGAGAACTATTTTATAATAATCAGAACTCTCGAAATACGGCCAGCATATCACCTCTATACTCGAAAATACGAGTTTTTCGGGTAAAATAATTGTTTAAAAATTTTTTTAATTGTTTTTATCATGGGAACTCTTTAGAAAATGCATTAATACGTTCAGAACTACACGAGAACTATTTTATAATAATCAGAACTCTCGAAATACGGCCAGCATATCACCTCTATACTCGAAAATACGAGTTTTTCGGGTAAAATAATTGTTTAAAAATTTTTTTAATTGTTTTTATCATGGGAACTCTTTAGAAAATGCATTAATACGTTCAGAACTACACGAGAACTATTTTATAATAATCAGAACTCTCGAAATACGGCCAGCATATCACCTCTATACTCGAAAATACGAGTTTTTCGGGTAAAATAATTGTTTAAAAATTTTTTTAATTGTTTTTATCATGGGAACTCTTTAGAAAATGCATTAATACGTTCAGAACTACACGAGAACTATTTTATAATAATCAGAACTCTCGAAATACGGCCAGCATATCACCTCTATACTCGAAAATACGAGTTTTTCGGGTAAAATAATTGTTTAAAAATTTTTTTAATTGTTTTTATCATGGGAACTCTTTAGAAAATGCATTAATACGTTCAGAACTACACGAGAACTATTTTATAATAATCAGAACTCTCGAAATACGGCCAGCATATCACCTCTATACTCGAAAATACGAGTTTTTCGGGTAAAATAATTGTTTAAAAATTTTTTTAATTGTTTTTATCATGGGAACTCTTTAGAAAATGCATTAATACGTTCAGAACTACACGAGAACTATTTTATAATAATCAGAACTCTCGAAATACGGCCAGCATATCACCTCTATACTCGAAAATACGAGTTTTTCGGGTAAAATAATTGTTTAAAAATTTTTTTAATTGTTTTTATCATGGGAACTCTTTAGAAAATGCATTAATACGTTCAGAACTACACGAGAACTATTTTATAATAATCAGAACTCTCGAAATACGGCCAGCATATCACCTCTATACTCGAAAATACGAGTTTTTCGGGTAAAATAATTGTTTAAAAATTTTTTTAATTGTTTTTATCATGGGAACTCTTTAGAAAATGCATTAATACGTTCAGAACTACACGAGAACTATTTTATAATAATCAGAACTCTCGAAATACGGCCAGCATATCACCTCTATACTCGAAAATACGAGTTTTTCGGGTAAAATAATTGTTTAAAAATTTTTTTAATTGTTTTTATCATGGGAACTCTTTAGAAAATGCATTAATACGTTCAGAACTACACGAGAACTATTTTATAATAATCAGAACTCTCGAAATACGGCCAGCATATCACCTCTATACTCGAAAATACGAGTTTTTCGGGTAAAATAATTGTTTAAAAATTTTTTTAATTGTTTTTATCATGGGAACTCTTTAGAAAATGCATTAATACGTTCAGAACTACACGAGAACTATTTTATAATAATCAGAACTCTCGAAATACGGCCAGCATATCACCTCTATACTCGAAAATACGAGTTTTTCGGGTAAAATAATTGTTTAAAAATTTTTTTAATTGTTTTTATCATGGGAACTCTTTAGAAAATGCATTAATACGTTCAGAACTACACGAGAACTATTTTATAATAATCAGAACTCTCGAAATACGGCCAGCATATCACCTCTATACTCGAAAATACGAGTTTTTCGGGTAAAATAATTGTTTAAAAATTTTTTTAATTGTTTTTATCATGGGAACTCTTTAGAAAATGCATTAATACGTTCAGAACTACACGAGAACTATTTTATAATAATCAGAACTCTCGAAATACGGCCAGCATATCACCTCTATACTCGAAAATACGAGTTTTTCGGGTAAAATAATTGTTTAAAAATTTTTTTAATTGTTTTTATCATGGGAACTCTTTAGAAAATGCATTAATACGTTCAGAACTACACGAGAACTATTTTATAATAATCAGAACTCTCGAAATACGGCCAGCATATCACCTCTATACTCGAAAATACGAGTTTTTCGGGTAAAATAATTGTTTAAAAATTTTTTTAATTGTTTTTATCATGGGAACTCTTTAGAAAATGCATTAATACGTTCAGAACTACACGAGAACTATTTTATAATAATCAGAACTCTCGAAATACGGCCAGCATATCACCTCTATACTCGAAAATACGAGTTTTTCGGGTAAAATAATTGTTTAAAAATTTTTTTAATTGTTTTTATCATGGGAACTCTTTAGAAAATGCATTAATACGTTCAGAACTACACGAGAACTATTTTATAATAATCAGAACTCTCGAAATACGGCCAGCATATCACCTCTATACTCGAAAATACGAGTTTTTCGGGTAAAATAATTGTTTAAAAATTTTTTTAATTGTTTTTATCATGGGAACTCTTTAGAAAATGCATTAATACGTTCAGAACTACACGAGAACTATTTTATAATAATCAGAACTCTCGAAATACGGCCAGCATATCACCTCTATACTCGAAAATACGAGTTTTTCGGGTAAAATAATTGTTTAAAAATTTTTTTAATTGTTTTTATCATGGGAACTCTTTAGAAAATGCATTAATACGTTCAGAACTACACGAGAACTATTTTATAATAATCAGAACTCTCGAAATACGGCCAGCATATCACCTCTATACTCGAAAATACGAGTTTTTCGGGTAAAATAATTGTTTAAAAATTTTTTTAATTGTTTTTATCATGGGAACTCTTTAGAAAATGCATTAATACGTTCAGAACTACACGAGAACTATTTTATAATAATCAGAACTCTCGAAATACGGCCAGCATATCACCTCTATACTCGAAAATACGAGTTTTTCGGGTAAAATAATTGTTTAAAAATTTTTTTAATTGTTTTTATCATGGGAACTCTTTAGAAAATGCATTAATACGTTCAGAACTACACGAGAACTATTTTATAATAATCAGAACTCTCGAAATACGGCCAGCATATCACCTCTATACTCGAAAATACGAGTTTTTCGGGTAAAATAATTGTTTAAAAATTTTTTTAATTGTTTTTATCATGGGAACTCTTTAGAAAATGCATTAATACGTTCAGAACTACACGAGAACTATTTTATAATAATCAGAACTCTCGAAATACGGCCAGCATATCACCTCTATACTCGAAAATACGAGTTTTTCGGGTAAAATAATTGTTTAAAAATTTTTTTAATTGTTTTTATCATGGGAACTCTTTAGAAAATGCATTAATACGTTCAGAACTACACGAGAACTATTTTATAATAATCAGAACTCTCGAAATACGGCCAGCATATCACCTCTATACTCGAAAATACGAGTTTTTCGGGTAAAATAATTGTTTAAAAATTTTTTTAATTGTTTTTATCATGGGAACTCTTTAGAAAATGCATTAATACGTTCAGAACTACACGAGAACTATTTTATAATAATCAGAACTCTCGAAATACGGCCAGCATATCACCTCTATACTCGAAAATACGAGTTTTTCGGGTAAAATAATTGTTTAAAAATTTTTTTAATTGTTTTTATCATGGGAACTCTTTAGAAAATGCATTAATACGTTCAGAACTACACGAGAACTATTTTATAATAATCAGAACTCTCGAAATACGGCCAGCATATCACCTCTATACTCGAAAATACGAGTTTTTCGGGTAAAATAATTGTTTAAAAATTTTTTTAATTGTTTTTATCATGGGAACTCTTTAGAAAATGCATTAATACGTTCAGAACTACACGAGAACTATTTTATAATAATCAGAACTCTCGAAATACGGCCAGCATATCACCTCTATACTCGAAAATACGAGTTTTTCGGGTAAAATAATTGTTTAAAAATTTTTTTAATTGTTTTTATCATGGGAACTCTTTAGAAAATGCATTAATACGTTCAGAACTACACGAGAACTATTTTATAATAATCAGAACTCTCGAAATACGGCCAGCATATCACCTCTATACTCGAAAATACGAGTTTTTCGGGTAAAATAATTGTTTAAAAATTTTTTTAATTGTTTTTATCATGGGAACTCTTTAGAAAATGCATTAATACGTTCAGAACTACACGAGAACTATTTTATAATAATCAGAACTCTCGAAATACGGCCAGCATATCACCTCTATACTCGAAAATACGAGTTTTTCGGGTAAAATAATTGTTTAAAAATTTTTTTAATTGTTTTTATCATGGGAACTCTTTAGAAAATGCATTAATACGTTCAGAACTACACGAGAACTATTTTATAATAATCAGAACTCTCGAAATACGGCCAGCATATCACCTCTATACTCGAAAATACGAGTTTTTCGGGTAAAATAATTGTTTAAAAATTTTTTTAATTGTTTTTATCATGGGAACTCTTTAGAAAATGCATTAATACGTTCAGAACTACACGAGAACTATTTTATAATAATCAGAACTCTCGAAATACGGCCAGCATATCACCTCTATACTCGAAAATACGAGTTTTTCGGGTAAAATAATTGTTTAAAAATTTTTTTAATTGTTTTTATCATGGGAACTCTTTAGAAAATGCATTAATACGTTCAGAACTACACGAGAACTATTTTATAATAATCAGAACTCTCGAAATACGGCCAGCATATCACCTCTATACTCGAAAATACGAGTTTTTCGGGTAAAATAATTGTTTAAAAATTTTTTTAATTGTTTTTATCATGGGAACTCTTTAGAAAATGCATTAATACGTTCAGAACTACACGAGAACTATTTTATAATAATCAGAACTCTCGAAATACGGCCAGCATATCACCTCTATACTCGAAAATACGAGTTTTTCGGGTAAAATAATTGTTTAAAAATTTTTTTAATTGTTTTTATCATGGGAACTCTTTAGAAAATGCATTAATACGTTCAGAACTACACGAGAACTATTTTATAATAATCAGAACTCTCGAAATACGGCCAGCATATCACCTCTATACTCGAAAATACGAGTTTTTCGGGTAAAATAATTGTTTAAAAATTTTTTTAATTGTTTTTATCATGGGAACTCTTTAGAAAATGCATTAATACGTTCAGAACTACACGAGAACTATTTTATAATAATCAGAACTCTCGAAATACGGCCAGCATATCACCTCTATACTCGAAAATACGAGTTTTTCGGGTAAAATAATTGTTTAAAAATTTTTTTAATTGTTTTTATCATGGGAACTCTTTAGAAAATGCATTAATACGTTCAGAACTACACGAGAACTATTTTATAATAATCAGAACTCTCGAAATACGGCCAGCATATCACCTCTATACTCGAAAATACGAGTTTTTCGGGTAAAATAATTGTTTAAAAATTTTTTTAATTGTTTTTATCATGGGAACTCTTTAGAAAATGCATTAATACGTTCAGAACTACACGAGAACTATTTTATAATAATCAGAACTCTCGAAATACGGCCAGCATATCACCTCTATACTCGAAAATACGAGTTTTTCGGGTAAAATAATTGTTTAAAAATTTTTTTAATTGTTTTTATCATGGGAACTCTTTAGAAAATGCATTAATACGTTCAGAACTACACGAGAACTATTTTATAATAATCAGAACTCTCGAAATACGGCCAGCATATCACCTCTATACTCGAAAATACGAGTTTTTCGGGTAAAATAATTGTTTAAAAATTTTTTTAATTGTTTTTATCATGGGAACTCTTTAGAAAATGCATTAATACGTTCAGAACTACACGAGAACTATTTTATAATAATCAGAACTCTCGAAATACGGCCAGCATATCACCTCTATACTCGAAAATACGAGTTTTTCGGGTAAAATAATTGTTTAAAAATTTTTTTAATTGTTTTTATCATGGGAACTCTTTAGAAAATGCATTAATACGTTCAGAACTACACGAGAACTATTTTATAATAATCAGAACTCTCGAAATACGGCCAGCATATCACCTCTATACTCGAAAATACGAGTTTTTCGGGTAAAATAATTGTTTAAAAATTTTTTTAATTGTTTTTATCATGGGAACTCTTTAGAAAATGCATTAATACGTTCAGAACTACACGAGAACTATTTTATAATAATCAGAACTCTCGAAATACGGCCAGCATATCACCTCTATACTCGAAAATACGAGTTTTTCGGGTAAAATAATTGTTTAAAAATTTTTTTAATTGTTTTTATCATGGGAACTCTTTAGAAAATGCATTAATACGTTCAGAACTACACGAGAACTATTTTATAATAATCAGAACTCTCGAAATACGGCCAGCATATCACCTCTATACTCGAAAATACGAGTTTTTCGGGTAAAATAATTGTTTAAAAATTTTTTTAATTGTTTTTATCATGGGAACTCTTTAGAAAATGCATTAATACGTTCAGAACTACACGAGAACTATTTTATAATAATCAGAACTCTCGAAATACGGCCAGCATATCACCTCTATACTCGAAAATACGAGTTTTTCGGGTAAAATAATTGTTTAAAAATTTTTTTAATTGTTTTTATCATGGGAACTCTTTAGAAAATGCATTAATACGTTCAGAACTACACGAGAACTATTTTATAATAATCAGAACTCTCGAAATACGGCCAGCATATCACCTCTATACTCGAAAATACGAGTTTTTCGGGTAAAATAATTGTTTAAAAATTTTTTTAATTGTTTTTATCATGGGAACTCTTTAGAAAATGCATTAATACGTTCAGAACTACACGAGAACTATTTTATAATAATCAGAACTCTCGAAATACGGCCAGCATATCACCTCTATACTCGAAAATACGAGTTTTTCGGGTAAAATAATTGTTTAAAAATTTTTTTAATTGTTTTTATCATGGGAACTCTTTAGAAAATGCATTAATACGTTCAGAACTACACGAGAACTATTTTATAATAATCAGAACTCTCGAAATTCGGCCAGCATATCACCTCTAGTCTCGAAAATACGAGTTTTACGGATAAAAAATTGTTTTATTTCATTTTAATGGATATTTTTTACTTTTAGAAGGCAGAACTCTTCTTAGAACTCATATAGAACTATAGATCTTTTAAATTTGAACAATTATTGATAAGGAAAACGTCGTAGGACAAAGTGATATGCTGCGTGAAGTTGGCATATCAGTTTGTCCTGAGGCATTTTCTTTGGTTTAATCGCCAGAACTATTTGTTTAAACTATCAAGAACTCTAGAACTATTGAAAATAAAGCCAGAACTCTTAATTATTTATGATCTTCCACGAAATGATATGCTAGCTTCACACACACGAGTGCTTCAATTTTCAAACTTTTGAATTAGCAGATAGTGCTGTGAAATCAACGTATAATGTTTTCGTAAGTGTTTCATTGATATAAATTCAACGTTGCAATTACATATAAATAAATAAATATAGCTTGACATAGAAATTGTGAAAATATAAAAATTGTTATGTTTTCTTATATGTGTGTGTATAAAATCACTCATATATAATTATACTAAAATGGAATAATAAGTTTTTAAGCAAATTCAGTTTGTACGTCTCAAAATATATGTGTATGTAAAATATTTAATATATAAAACGTGTATATATGTATAAAACATATTTGTATACAGGGTTTACCCTGACAAACTGCGGAAGCATATTTTACAAATGGAAATAAGAAAACGATATTATATAAAGTTTAGCTAGAAAGAGAGAGAGAGAGAGAGAGAGAAATGCTTTATTATAAAATTATAAGGGTAAACCCTGGGACACTCTGTATACATATAAAATATCAGAAACTGAATATTTATCTATGTTATCGTGTTTAATTGATTCTTTCTTTTTCATTTTTCTCATTTAAAATATAGAAGAGAATGTGGAATGTACGGAATGTGTGAAGAGAACGAAAATGATACAACATCCTGAAATCCCGCGTATAAAATGGAGTATAACATATCCATTGCACAAGATCAAATCACGCTTATGTAATAGACCAAAAAATTTAGCTATGTTTCGCACTACTTCAAGATTATCGCAACTATTAATGCTAAATAGAGGTATATAGAATTATGTGAAGTTAATTTTTAATTCAAACAATCATCGATAGAAGGGCTTAAGGAGCATGTATTCCTTGATTGTTTATTATCTTTCGACTCTTTTTATTATTTTGATTTTAATTCAAATTTAAGTAAATTAATTTAATAACGAATTAATGCTGGAATAATGAATATGACTTTTTTAGTACTTCGTCTTTAATATTGAAAATCACATGGATTTCATACAGTTATCTGATTAAAATCAATTTTTGCAATCAGGTTTAAGTAAAATCTAGAGTAATTTAGATGTATATTTGACCAATCAAAGTTTAGTTCGGACATTCTATGCATTCAATAAATGTTTAACCCTCGCATTGCAAACGAGCGTCTAAAATACTAGCGCAGTGAAATAGTGTTTGACCGATTCTAAACTAGAGAGTTTATGCCAAGACTAACAATTGCATGATTTCTAGTTTTCAATACTCTAACAAAGGTGGGGCTTATTTCTTGTTAGTTCCTAATGATGTAAAATTGATCGCAAGTTTTATATGCAAAGCATGATAATCAATGTGTCGTCTTCTATATGTGCCGCCTTCTTTATGTGCTGTCTTCTATATATGCTGTCTTCTATATGTGCCGTCTTCTATATGTGCCGTCTTCTATATGTGCTGTCTCTATATATTTTTATCATTCACATACACGTTGGAAGTTCTTGGTTGTGGGTATTAAAATTTAATGTCATGCACTTTTCTTCGCATTTCTTAACACTTAACCATTAATTTTACATTTAGATAAAAAGTAATATGTATTGGATGTAGTAGCTTAAAGAAACTTAAAGCATATTTTATTAACAGAAACGTCGATGTGTGTGAAAGCTGTTTACGAGAGTCATTTCATAAGTAATGCACAATGTGGTAACATCGCAAACTGGATGATTCTTCCTTAAGTCCTCTACTACAATTGTTCAAAAATTTTATTGGGATTGCATCATCCAATCCGCAGCGTTACCACATTATTTAAATAGAACTTATTTGATAGGATCCTGCATAAAAAAAGCGGAAATTCGCCGCTCATATCGTCGTCACTAATAATTCTGCTTTTTGTCATGTATGTTGATTATGATATGTATATAGAATAACAATTTATCTTTCCGGTTAATCTTGACGCTCATGTTAATCGTCGGGTGAAACTTTTCAAGTCCAAGTGCTAATGTATCTATATCCTCGTTTTAAGGGTTATTTGATCGTATAACTATCAGCGTACACATATTCGCATATAATGTTTCTCACATAATACAAATTAATAAATATATTGATTTTGCCTTTTGTTCTCTCACCATTCTCATTCACAATCTTTCGTTTTAGTTGGCAGGTAAAAATGACGATTTTTTATTATTATCGTCATCTATAATCGTCATTTGAGAGAGTTATTCACTCAAATTTCAACGTATAAAATGAAGCCAATCAATAACAATCAAGCGTCGTCAACCACTCGAAATATTGTCAAAGGTCACATCGTTATCTTCTCTACTATTGAGTTACCATCATTCATCATCAGTGCCTTTAATGCTTTATTTACTTCAAAAACGATCGACTTCGAAGAGCAGCGTTTTTTTATTGAATTTACCTTCATCTTTCAGTATTATTCCGAGTATCGTCACGAATACTATCATTATATTCAACTGTAACGATATAAAAAGAAAGAAAAAGTGACTGTTTATATTTATATTTATTTATATTTATGTTTATGTTTATATTTATATTTATAATTTTCCTTTGTTTTGTTGCAGGTGAAGAAAATGACTTTATATCAGACGGTGAGGAGAGCGGCGGTGGAGCAGGAGGCGAGGAAGCCGTCGATCTTACCGCGGCGAGATCTCATCAGGGCGATGAGGACGACAAGGATGCCGATGATCCTCTGGGCGAGGACGAAGAGGACGGCGGTGACGAACAAGACGAGCAATACGAGGACGAGGAGGGTTCGCGAAAACAGATTCGCCATCGACAGGACGCGGAAAACAACAACAATTTTGTCGGGAGTGGCTCAACCTCCGCTGGAATATTTCCACCTGCTGGAACTAGTCATGTCACTCTCGAGGCCCTTCAAAATACAAAAGTTGCGGTCGCGCAATTCGCTGCCACCGCCCTCGCTGGTGGAGCCGATAGCGACGCGGCATTACAGGATCTGGCCTTCTTACAAAGTACGCTGTATAATCTTCAGCATCAACAGGTCCTCCAGTTACAGTTTATCAGCCAGCTTCAGCAACAATTATCGATCACTCAAAAGCAACCGGTAGCGCAACCGTCATCGATAGAGCCAACTGATAGCAAGGAGGCCTCGTCGTCTCCCATCATCCATCCGAAACCATTGTCGAGTCTCACATCACCACCTTCTTCTCGGCCACCGAGTAGTCACCATCACTCATCACCAGCGCCACTGACGCCGAATCTACTTCAAGAACGACCCACCTCGACGAGCAGTGCCTCTCCATTGAATCTACCCCTGTCTTCGTCCGGCACTACATCGACTACCGCTACGAGTACCAGCAGTCAAATCTCACTGTCGCATCAAATGCCGCCTCTTTGCTCGATCAGCTCTTCTCTCGCTTCGTCGATCATAACGAATAATGATCCACCGCCCCTTCACGAACCAAATACACTGGAGATGCTGCAAAAGCGTGCTCAAGAGGTTTTGGACAACGCGAGTCAAGGTCTATTGGCCAACAATTTGGCCGATGAGCTCGCATTTAGAGGCAGTAAAGGCTCACGGCTTTCGCCTTACGATTCGAAAACGAGCGGCGGTCGCGGCGAGCCCTTCTTCAAGCATCGATGTCGCTTCTGTGGCAAGGTCTTCGGCAGCGATTCAGCGCTACAGATCCACATACGATCCCATACAGGTGAGCGACCCTTTAAGTGCAACGTCTGCGGGAGCCGATTCACCACCAAGGGCAACCTGAAGGTCCACTTTCAGAGGCATACGGCCAAGTTTCCACACGTAAAGATGAATCCGAATCCCGTTCCAGAACATCTAGACAAATACCATCCGCCCCTCTTGCAGCAAATTGCTTCCGGGCAACGGCCAATATCCCCGCCGCCGCCGCCTCACGCCATTCATCATCCCTCGTGTCATCCGGCACGTAGGGAGCATAGTTTCCTACCACCACAGCCGCCTTTACCTCTCAGTCTTACATCGCCCAGTATGATCCTCTGCCGTTTACCAGTTATTAATCACCGGGACGATCAGGATGTGCCGGAAAACCTTAGTAAACCCGTAACCGCTGCTCCGCCGATGTCCCCTACTTCCCCCGCCGCTGTATCGAACTCTCATCATTCCTTTCACGACAATCATCAACAACAACAAAAACAACAACTCGAGCAGAGAGAGGAGATAAAGCTCGAACAGAGATCACCCGGACAGGACCAGTACCAGCAACGACTAATGAGCCAGGAAGACGCCGGGCGCATAACTCCGAAGAGAGAACCCGAGGAGACGGAGGAACCTGTAGAAACGGAAGAAGGCGAGGACTTTGAGGAGACAACGAGGCGATCTCTCAACTCACCTTCATCCTTAGTGAATCCGTCGTTTCAGCCGCAAGCGTACGAGGATTGTAGTATGGACAGCAAGATCAGCGGACGGTTAGAGGGCGACGGCGAGATGGAAATAGACGAAGAGACAGAGGAGCAACCGGAGAACCTCTCTGGCAAGGGTACGATCAATCGTTTGCCTCAACAGATGATGGCATATCCTGGAGCGTCTCCAGCTAGTAGTAGCGCGAGTAGCGGTAGTCTTCAGACATCCTTCGCCGGGATTCTATTCCCGAGCGCTCCGGCTCATCATCAAATACCTTCTCATCTTCCGACGGTTTCCACCGCTGGGCAGACGCCGACTGTCTCCGCGAACGAGATGATCGATCCGGCTAAGGATCCAGCGATCTATTCGAGCTTGTTACCGCGACCGGGTAGCAACGATAATTCCTGGGAAAGCTTGATTGAAATAACGAAAACTTCCGAGACGTCTAAATTGCAGCAGCTAGTCGATAATATCGAGCACAAACTGAGCGATCCTAATCAGTGTATTGTTTGTCATAGAGTGCTCTCGTGCAAGAGCGCATTATTAATGCATTATCGCACTCACACGGGCGAGCGTCCGTTCAAGTGCAAGATCTGCGGTCGCGCGTTTACCACAAAGGGCAATTTAAAAACTCACATGGGAGTGCATAGGGCTAAGCCGCCGCTAAGAGTGTTGCACCAGTGTCCAGTGTGTCACAAGAAGTTCACGAACGCTCTCGTGCTTCAGCAGCACATACGCCTTCACACCGGCGAACCTACCGATCTTAGTCCAGAGCAGATTCAAGCCGCAGAAGTAAATGAGTTTCCGGGTTGTTATCCTCAACCTCAGCTTTCTTTCTTCCCGCAAGGATTTGCGCCGATTCATCCGACCGGTGCTGGCTTTACTTTAGGATTCCCTGGATCTAGGCAACCGACCATCGAGCAACAATCGCATGAAAATGACGTCGATTTGAAGGAGGAGTCTCAGCAACAACGGCAAAGATTTATGGAAGAGCATAGCGAGGAGATGGAAGATCAGGATGACGAGGAGCAAGATCGCAGAGAAGACGACGATAGATGCGAGGTGAATCGCGATAGACGTAGTGCTGAAATGATGGAGAAAGAGCAGGAGCACGAGAACGAGGAAACCGAGCACAGAGACATGATACTTCCCATGTTTTCAACTTCGCTGGCGGCCCTCGAGAACCAAGTAAAGACCATCACGACGACGATCGCCACGACCACGATCGCGAATGTAGCCAGATCGCCGCCGTCCTTTCATCGATATAATGGTAGCGAAAAGAGCGACAGTTCGCCAATTTCCGGTGCCCCGCTCGATCTGACACCTCGCGCTTCGTCCACTCCGGCGTCGGTAGCTTCCGCGTCGCCGACACCGCCGCCGCTGCCGCCACCGTCCCAGACTGTACCGTCGCACCATCCGTCGCATCCCTTCAGTATGTTTACTGGATTGCTGCAAGCAGTCTCGTCCGCACCCGTCACCAGCACGCCAGGCACGTCCAACATAAATAGCATCACGTCGATGAGCGCAATCAACCCGGGAAGCGCTCCCGGCAGCGGACCCTTAGCCTCGCTAACCACCTCAGCTGTACTAGCCGCGTCATCGACTTACAATCCGCTCGGTCTAGCTGTCGGAGGGCCAGCAGGTAGGCTCCAAGTCATCAGAATCAGCGAGCTGCGGTTCCTGCTACAACCTTTCCCGCGTCCGATAATCACGATTCTATCTTGCCACGTATCACCGAGTCCAAAACCGCATTCTAGTACACCTCTTTCCGTGTGTGGTGACATATTCGGCTTATCCATATTTCATACCGATATCCTGTTTGTGATATAGCCAGACCTAGCACTCCCGCTCTCCTGTTATATGACTTTTTTATTTTTCTTATTAATTTTGTTGTAATTATCATTCTTTGATATCTCTTTATCTTTCTTTGTATGTCTGCATCATTATTTATTACTCCGATTTTATTATTATTATTTGCCTTATCGTTTTGTCTTTCTCTACTTTTTTATACTATCTCTTGCAATAATAGATACACTTATACAAACGTAGAATATGCCTCACCGCTTTGTCTTTATTTTTTCCAGTTTTACAGCAGTTTCTGCTTTTCATTTTCAAGCAATATCATATGATGTGATGCATACGAACACATACACATATGTACAAAGAGATATTTTCATCATAATTAGAGCAAAATTTCAATTTTTTATATCTTATCTTTTTATTTATTTATTTTTTTTTTTTTTTTAGAAAATTCGCGCGATTATGGGAATATCTTATATATAATTTGCAAAATATTGATGAAAATTCTATAAATTTAAATTATAAATGAAGATTCAGCATAACCATCTTGCATCCTGGAAGTTGGTGAGATTTATAACTATTCTGTTATTTCACTCTTTGGGAAAAATTCAATAAAAAAAGTCTACAACAATAGAAAATATTTTGCAATCGATTTTTTCATTCATAAATTGTGAAATATTAAGAAGAAAAACAGAAGAGCAATACATTAGACTTCCGCTATTTTGATTGTTCGGGGCAGTAGAAACAAAAAATTCTTAAAAAACAAGAATTAACAAGTAATGGAATAACGACCACCACGCTGTGAGCTATCCAATGGCTATATCATATGCGAATGCAGTCTTGCACATGAAGCTATCATCTGCGCATATCATCGCGTAATCTGCATATTATGATAAAAAGAACATGACATTAGTATTCATCAAAGTATGTGATAATAAAATTAATGAAGCCTACTGTATATGGATTGCATGTCTTTAATGTCTTAACATTAAATGAAAGATGCTAATTATCATTTATATATATACAATATATATATATGTATATATAATATACATCTACACACACACATACATATATTTTATATTTATATAGATATCATACATATGTATTACATTGTACAGATATATTATATATGTACGTATACATACATCCCTTTTACTTCTGACAGAAAAAGAAAGATATAATTCGTTAAATATTTCTATCTTTTTTTGTTACATTGTTATATTGGATTTGCTTATATACTCTATGGTTCCTGTGTCTACATATATATACATACATACATATATTGTGCATACATATATATATATATATATACAAATATACGCATACATACATACATTATACATACATGTATATATATGCATATATACAGCGTGGGGAGCACTTAATTTTATGATATAAATTTGAGAGATTTCGATTTTGGTGACAATATGAGAATATTTTTGAAAAGTATTATGAACACTGATTTAAAGAAGAAAAAATCAATCTCTGCGACGAAATGTTCATGCAGTCACTGTTATTGACAATCGCTATTTAAGTACAAATACAACGATGTAGATAAAAAAAATGGATAAGACTATTTATAGACTTTTGAGCACGAAGATATTGATATTTTTACGAGAATTATTTATTTATTTTTTTTAGTTATACTCTTAAATCATAATTTATATGGTGATATATATATATATATATAAATAGTAACTTGAATACAACGAAAAAAATGGATAAGACTATTTATAGACTTTTGAGCACGAAGATATTGATATTTTTACGAGAATTATTTATTTATTTTTTTTATTTTTTTTCTTAAATCATAATTTATATGGTGATATATATATATATATATAAATAGTAACTTGAAAATATT
>NW_021853485.1:3432484-3433070 GCF_003651465.1 Formica exsecta
TAAGTTACATTACTATTATATATAATATTACTATTATATATAATAATACTATTTATATATCACAGAAAATAGATAATGTCTCAAAATCTTTTTGAAGGTTTTTTTAATAACAGATTTTTTGGTCAATTTGTAGGTTTTATTAAAAATGTTGAGGAAGGGCATTTTTTATAAGCGTCTAATATTCTATTATATATCTATTATACATCTTTATTATATTGTACATTCTATTATACATTTTTTTAATTAAATCTCTTTTGCGCTTGAGGGTATCTGTACCTTAATAAAAAACATTTAAGAAATGCTTCATTATATGTTTTAGGACAAATACCTTTATTCTTTCTCTTTTTCTTTTTGAAGTTTTTAATGTTTTTATAAACTTTAAATTTTTTAGCATAGGTAGCATTATTCTTTCATATATTAGAATTAACAATAAAGTTAAGAGGCTCGAATAATATACATGATTTATTTATTGCAACTTTTATAAGGTTTACATTGCTCATTATGATATATTATGGCTTTGTTCTAAACTCATTCTTGATCATTAGAATTAAAATTATGAGGCTTATATTAACGTTAATACATATAT
>NW_021853485.1:3433093-3437071 GCF_003651465.1 Formica exsecta
ATATATTATTAATTTATTTTTATCCATTAATTTTATTAAATCATCTCACACACAGATACACGCACGCATACACATGTATATTAAGAAATAAATCTTTTGTAATATATAATTTGATCTCATTTTGCATTAACTATTCATCCCCATCTCCTCTTTATTATTCCTCTCTATTATTCAATACTTTGGCTTTATTTTTAATTAATTTTTTATAATTATTTATAAATAATAAAATGTCATCAGTAAATCAGTATCTTTAAACATTGCTACTTTATATTTTATAGACACATATTAGATATCATGAAAAAATACACAATGCAGGACATTGCTGTGAAACAAAAACATACTAGTGTAAAAATATCCAGCGAGGAATACACATATACACTGTATGAAGAACTGACTCAAAAATGTAAAGAGGTACGATTTGTTACAGTACGTGGCAACACCACTTGTAAATTCTGCTACAAGACGTTCGCGTGCCAATCCGCATTGGAGATACATTATCGGAGTCATACGAAGGAACGACCTTTCAAATGCACTATATGCGACCGAGGTTTTTCCACAAAGGTAAATAAATCTGCTTTTTATTTTAAAAGCGACTGTCGCGAGCCAATAATCGCTCGTTCTTTTTCCCGCTTTCTCTTTTTTTCGCTTTTAAGTTGTCGCAATTTCCTGCAGTTCATTTTTCATACAGAAAGAAATCGCTGATTGTGACAGGCCTAAACAACTCTATATTGTATCTTATTTAACTCTTAAGCACTAGTATAGGGCGTTGATGTGAGGCTCTCATAAGATTTCGACTTATCGCACAATTTTTCATAAAATGCGTGGAATTACTATAATATAAGAATGTTAAAAGAATCAGATATCATACATATGTATATCTATAATACTACTACTGACGACGTGCCAATGCTTAAGGTTTAATTAAGGACTAATTAATAAAATGTTAGAAAAAAAATATTGCACAAAAAACTTCTCCTAAGCCTCATACAATATCTATTCATATCACTTCTATACTCTTCTCGTCTGTTCTGCTATACTTTCAGAACGACGATTCCGGTCAGCAAGCATGTTCCTGCGCGGACCAACCCTTCGCCGCGAAGGGTCCGATCCCCCCACAACCCAATCCCCAATACCACTCGTACCCGGCGAGATCGGCCGCCGGAAATCGTGAGAAACCGAAACGCAGGCGGCGGCGGCCTGAGGAGCGGAAGAACCGGGGGCGGACAGGAGCAGGAGGGGGGCGAAGGCTGACGTCTGTTTATCCTGCCGTCCGCCTGCCCCCGCTGATGCCACCCGCCCTCGGACTTCTACCCTCGGACCACGTCTTCCTGGTAAGAGCCTCCTAAACAAAGCAAGCGTACACGCACTCGTCTTGCTATCTCGTATGGTCGCGATCGCATCTTGGCCAACTTGCAATTATACCTTTTCGCATATAATAATATTCGCGTGCTTTCTTCAGCTAAACTATCCGAAGTAACACTCTCATTTGGCCGAATTATAATTAAAGATGTAATTACTTGCATCGAAGAGATTAAACAAGATGTGTATATATCCGTGCAATAACTATTAGATTATAATGCAAAGAAATGCAAATATTGAATATATATAATGGGGATTATATCTCCATAACAAAAGGACTGTCTCGGATTTAATGTGTCAAAATTCTTATAAAGTAGGACAGAAATATCTAACACGAGATAGGTCACATTTATAAAATAAAAGCTTAATAAAGAGCTTAATGGCAATCAACTTAATCACAATATTCGCGAATCGCTAATATATTATATATTAATGCTACATGAATAACAATGCTACAAGTGTTCTTTTCTCTCTCTTTTCCTTCCTTTCTAGGGACCGCCGTCAACTACTTAATTAAATACAAAAGAACATATTTTGATGCGTAGGGTAATATGAAGCAGCACATGTTGACTCATAAGATTCGTGATATGCCGCCGCACCTATTCAGCGATGCAAAGCCACAACAGCAGCAGCAACAGCAGCAGCAGCAGCAGCAGCAGCAGCAGCCGCTATGTCAGGATCACGAAACTTCCAAGAGCCCGATGTGCACCGATGATTCGAGCCTACCGCCCCCGCCTCCACCGCCACCACCACCCCCACCGATGCCACCTACGTCAATCGAGTCCGCGATACCAATAAAGAGATCTCCGCCGGAAGGAGATTTGCCGGCGCCAAAGAGACCAGCCAGTAAGTACATTGTTCATTAGCTTTCATAAAGAATAAGACTCAATGTGCTTTTTCATCGAGCGTCACACGAATTCAGCTTCGCTTGGCAGATTCGATCTCATTGCTAATTGCGATCTCCTTTGTTAACCAAAACAATAGTTTGATATACCCGATGCTATTACTGCTTCGCATACGCTTTTAATCCTCCTGTTATTTCCTGTCTATCATTATCTCTACCGATGTTTCTGTATATATGTTGGTGAAGGATTACATAGATTTTTCTCGTTTCTTTATTCAATTGAATTTCTTGTATTGTATATGGTGGCATTTCGTATTTTCATGTCCGATACTCCATATCGTATGTGAAAATATTATTGAAATATTAGAAGCAAAGCTTTAAAGAAGTTGCTAATTTTAAGTCTATTTATGTCGCACTTTTATAGTTTTCACAATCTGTAGCCTCAGACTTTTACGAGACACAGAGAACGATCCTTAAGCCATCATTATTGCACATTTCCAACACGAAGTCAGGGTCAGTTTAGCGAAACCGTTATATGTATTTGCAGACATGCCGAGCAAGCACTTGTGCCAGATTTGCAATAAGAATTTCTCCTCGTCTTCGGCGCTCCAGATCCATATGAGAACCCACACTGGCGACAAACCGTTCCGATGCACCGTCTGCCAGAAGGCGTTCACCACCAAAGGCAATCTTAAGGTATAATACATTCATTCCTCTATATAATTGCCACCGGAAGTCTGAGTCTCTTTCTCTCACTCTCTCTTTCTCTTCTATAAACTCCCAATAATCTTTACTAACACCAGCTAGAGCCGCTATCGCTTCTACTAACGCCAAAACGCGTAGTCGCAAGTCGTTCGAGCTCGATGAAAGATCAGCGCTCATCCGATTAAAATATATCGACACGAATATCGCTTCTCACCGTTTCCTTTTGTTTCTCTGCCGCAGGTGCATATGGGCACTCATATGTTCACCAACGGAACATCACGTCGAGGACGACGAATGTCATTGGATCTACCTCCTCTGCCAATCACACCCAAGGACTCGGAGTTTCTGCAACGACGGCCGGACCTTTTTTACCCATATCTTCCCGCACCATTCCTTAACGGCGTCCAGCAGAAGGTAAATATGCTTATATTGCTCGAAATGAAAGGCTATTCCACCAACACAATACAAAGGCGATTAGCGTGATAAAAGTTTCATAGATATTTCCCTAGAAATGCTGACGAGTTTATATTGCAACAAGTCACGGAAGCTTTTATTACAATTTCTCACGCAAGAAGCTTTGTTGTCTAACTTAAGATGTTTAACGATATTGTACAAGAGATGAAACACAAAGTATCGGTGACGGTATTGCAGAGCCGCAATTAATAATCGTTGTCTATTTTCGTTTTTGTAGATAATTGTCTTCGAATAAACCTAACCAGACGGCGTGCATTACTTACAGCTGAACGAGATCTCGGTGATTCAAAGTAACAACGGATTACCGCCTCATTCTTTGGGCGCGGGCAAATACGCGGCGAGTCTGTTCGGCTCGGTGTACGGGGCCGGCGGGGGCGGTTTTCCCTTGGATAAGCAGCCGATGGCGCCAACCAGTAACGGACCCCTGATGGATGGCAAACCCGCTGTTCCATCGGGCTCTATGCTCTTCCAAACGCCGTCGCCCACGCACTCACCCGGCGCGCCATCATCCAATGGCGGTAATCAAAACTCAATTAACGTGCCGTCCTGGACTGGTGACGCTCTTAAGCTTCATTTCGACCGAGACGAAGCGAGAG
>NW_021853485.1:3437373-3456918 GCF_003651465.1 Formica exsecta
TCTTCAGCATCATTTCGACCGAGAGACACCGAGCAGAACCGAGAACGACGCCACGCCACCCACCGCCGCCCGTCTACCACCGCCACCGACGAGGGGAGAAGGATTAGCCGCGTGAAACTTAACGAATACATATCTTCCCATCTAGCCATACGAAGGAAGACGCGACCATTTATTCACGGTGGCCGAATCTCTGCCGAGTAATAAGAGGCTGAGCGTATAATCACGATTCGCGAGAGAATTCTTCCAGACTGAATCAATTTAGAGAACAAAGAAGATTCTTCGCGTGGTGAGCGAATGCTAATGACATGTAAACTGCGAGCAATCTTGGACCCCCGTCCCTCCGTCCCAATCGGCGAAAGTTTCCCGTCGACCTGTATCGGTTCCGCAGCATCCACGCGATCCGCGAAAAATGAAACGGGCTCGTCCGGAGTAGAAGCAGCGGTTTCCGGTCTTGCGACAGTGATCCCCGGCGAATCCCGATCGGAGGGGTCACAATGCGACGCGACTATCTTTTCTATATGGTGTTTCCGTGCATTTCAAAACGGAGGACAATCTTCTAAGGACTGATATAATCGATTTACTTGGTATTTCCTCACATACGCGAGTAACGACATATCCCTATGCCCCTCTCTTCTCCATCATCTCACTCCTTCCGGTAGTGATCCTAGTATCTACAAACGAGGACACCATGTTCCTATTATCGCGCTAGTCTTAATGCATAAAGTAGGGGTCGATAGATGAATTAGATCGATCCGTCGATACGGCTCCCGAGTAAGTTACGATACCGAGAATTTTTCATCTCGATTCGGAATCTTTCGATTCGCGTGACTCAATCGCGTCATCACGTTTATCATTGTTTATTCAAGTCGGAATGTCACATCGCCCGCCGGCCGTTGATGCGTGCCGGCGACGGCTTAAATATTGATCCCGCGCGCATATGCGATCGAGCCACGTTAATATACGTACGTATGTAACATATGTACGATTCTGGACGTCGAATCTCTTCGTACGGGATTCGGGGGAATCCCCGCGCTAGACACGGCGCCTAGACTGAGCTCGGCTCGCGAAAAAAGCGAGCATTAGCGTATTGGAGCCGCAAGACACGTGGCGTCGCGTCTTAACGGGTCTCCCTGACATAATTTGACCGTCCATTCGCGATAGCGATGGTCACCTCTCTCCGGGTCATCTAAGGCTACGTTATAAATATATACATACACATAAAAATTATATATATATTATTACGCAAAATATTATATTGGTACGACAGGAAGTGTGAATTGAATGTGTGAATTATATACACGCGCGATTGTATATGTGTTGCTTCCGTTTGTTATGAGTGTATGTGCGTGTTTGATAAAAAAGAGAAATTGGAACAGAACAAATGCGAAAACGATAGAATATAAGTGTAATTTAGGAGGCGGGCCCGGCAGCGCCCCTCGCTGTGATATGAGAGGAGCAGCCTGCAATCACTAAACCAATGTACTTATATCTTGTATCATAGTATTATAATAATGATAATATAAATTTATTATACGTTTCTACACACACGCGCATGGATGGACATATACAGAAGATACGACATGCGGTGTGTTGCAAGTGTCGGCGAGCGCCTCGAGAGCTAAGTGTGACTAATTAATAATACTTAGTATTATTACTAATTAGATGTCCATCCTTCACTGTACGTCATCGGCGATGTTTGCGTTGTCGTTGTAAATATAATTGTATCGTGCATCGCCCATAATATTTATATAACGCCTATATAACATTATTCATTTTTACAAAGAAGAGAAAGACAAAATTGCAATTGGTCGCAGCGTCAAAAGCAACTTTTAAAAACTCATTTATTTTTTGTTACTCTTTATTTTTTGCGAATATAACTTAAAACAAGTTTATTAATATATATTAATATGAGAGAGACTATCATTGGCTATGTTTTAATATATTTTTTTTTATGTGAATGTAATTATATTATATAAAAAAGTTAATTATGATTTAATATTAATTTATAGAAGAATTTTAATTATTAATCTTTGATCTGTGATTTTTTAGTAGATATGTCATGTAAGTAAAAAATACTGATACATTATACTACGACATTCGACATACTTAAACGGTATGATGTATGTATATATACGTAACAAAGCATTTTTTTTACCTTACTTGATTGCGCGTATTCAACTCTTTTATCAGACGTCAACACGCTGAAAATAGCCAGTAGTAACTTGATATACTAGTATAAAATCATTATCATCTATATCGTTATATATTAAATCGATTATACCGAACGATCGAAGCATCGCCAATGAAACGTATGTACCATACATTTGCAACATGTGTAATAATTTATGATTTATTTATTACTCACTTTTTTCGCGCGCGCGCGGAGTTTCGATTCTGGTATCTATCGTCTATGTACATCTACCGTATAAAGAATGTAAATCTGCGTAAAGAATGTAATTCTTTACATAAGTAATACCAAATGGGTGTAATAAAACTGCATGTAACACACGAAACAAATATTTTTTCTTAGAAAAGTAGTATATCGTCAAATATAGATATACAAAAAGATTATACGGCTTTCGTTAATAAACTCACTGAATTTTAAAATTATTTTCTGCATTGGCAGAGGCAAAAAAACGAAATTCTTTTACATACAATTTCATTCCTTATAAAATTTTATAAATGAAATATTTGGTGAGATTTGATGTGGAATGATCAAGTATTATACCGCGTAAAAACGAATAACTAAATTTACATATATTCGGGAAAAAATACTTGTGTAGTATAATTTTATATATACATTCGTAAAGAATTATTTATTACCATTTAAAGCGCGCTAACCGATTTTACTTTCGAATAATCTTTCCGTAAAAGCATAGCCATCTAGACATTTTATACTCTTCTCTGAAATTCATGGAAAATCTGCGTGTATATCAAATGATATCGTGATCAGTATGACTGACATGGATTAGAGTTTTACGTAATCAATCCTACATGTGTATGTACATATAAATTAATACTCGTGTAACGGCTTCTATGTATGTCATCCTTTTTAAGACGAAAACTACACAATCTACCTGTAGTTTGAAGCGAATATTACATAGTGCGTGCAACTGAACACACACTCGTCTACAGTGAATACTTTGTCGCGATAGAATATTTTATCTAATTTTTCTCGTTAGTGACAGAGAAGATCCCAGAAGGATCCATCGATCAACTTTCGCATCGATTAAGCGTCTCTCATTGCGTAATGTTACGAAAAATAAAAAAAAAAGTGAAAAAAACGAGACGAGATTAACAATCTACCGTTTCTTTTGGAGGTGTGTCGCCTTCGTTAAAAATCAAAATCGCTAATAGCTGTTTATCACTAGTGCGCAATATGTGGTCGTTCATCCGCGGAAAATGATACCGAGAAACTTGCGAATTCCGTAATCGTCGAGGTAGCTTGACTCGACCAAGGATAAAGAGCGATTGAACCTAACGCATCGAAGCATATCGACGTTTTGTACTTATCAAACCAGATTATATTTTTACGTTCGAAAGAAGAAGACATACTAGAAAAAGGCTAAGGAATATATCGCCGGATAATATTCGTCTTCGATGTGTAAAAGTGATTACTAATAATAGCGACGGTGTAAATTATTCGTATATAGATGAGAAAAGAGAAGTGCAAGTTCGATGTGCGAATTATCAAACATTTCGACGATCGATCTTATTGACCCCTAATTTTTAACTATAGCCAATCACTCTAATTATTTTACAGTGTCGTACACGACTTTTTATGAATTTGTATATTTCGAAATAATTGAAAAATAATAATATACACACATCTTTCCGTCGTAATAATCTAGAATCCGAATGGGAAACGGGGGGAGGGGGACGAAACAATCTTTCGAGAACGCGAAGATCGTTCCGCCACCTTATATGTTTCGCGACTGTATACGTAAGATATTACAAAGATCCCTGCGAAACAAACTGTAATATCTCTTTNTCTCGAAAAAGTGTCAAAGGCTCGGCCTTTCGCGAGCATCATGAATAAAATTGTATTGTAAATAGCGAATGCGTGGCGAATAAATGGTCCATAAATATAGCAAAGTGAGTAGCCGAACAGTCGATGTACATCTTAAGTGTGTATTACCAAAATTTTCGTAATGTAACGATCGACATGCATTTAAGAGGCGCGCATACGTCATACTCTCGTATGTGTACGCCGTATAAATACATTTACACGTACGTATGAAATGTGCGAGAGAAATGATCCCCGATTAGCCATCAGCCTGGCATTGTCCGAAAGAGAAGATATCGCTTGTACGATCTTGAGTTACTGTAAATATTGTATAATCCATGTATAAACACGACTGTATTAGATAAAAAGACCTATCATTGTAGTTAAACGCGTTACGGATCATTATAACTATATCACTTCAACAATAAACCATTATTATGACGACGAAATGGTGAGAATTTAAATCAGCGATTGTGTCTATAGGTTCTTTCTTATATATGTATATTTACGGAATATTCAATTATTAAAATGCTACGATCTTTATACAGCTCTCTTTTAACTTCTTTAATACAACGGATCTTTGACTCCTTTAATATAATATTATTTTACGAGTATAAATTTTGATAATGTTTCGTATCTTATATATCGTGATTTTTTTCATCTGAAAAATAATTGGAAGAAATAATATCTCGGAAAAGCCAAAGATCGAGATGTATTCTTAAAATTTTAATTATGGATATACAAAACGGGACGTACTTTTTATGATGCTCTCGCTACTTCTCGTTTTTGGATCTTGTGGTCGATTTTTCTTCATAATGTTTAATTCCACACTATTCTATACGCACTATCTTTCTTTCTAACTTTCTAAATGGCCACGTTCCCAAACTGTACGCTTGAAAGCGCCTAATTTCAAACGTGACGGTGAAGATGCCAAATAATTTTCGATCTACGTGAGGTAATATTCCTGTCGGTATAACAGAGTTTATGCTTATTCTTTTTCATTACATCATTTATCGTATATTAATAAAGTGAGTTATAATTTTATCGACAACTGATAAAAATTAATATAAAATTTATATTTTTCTTATTCCTTTTGACATAAAATCCCTTTTTCTCTATATACATTCATCATTGTCTGTTTTATTTCCATCTTATTTAAAAATATTAATATAATAAATATAACTACGGTATCTTACGATTAGTCTGATTCTTCTTTTAATCATTAACAGCATTAATTAATTCCTTCATGTTTTCAAAATATCATACAAAAAATCGCAATATCTCTTGCAATATTAGTTCGAGCGTAAAAATGTTATTAGTTTTTTTTTTTTTATATCGTATTCTTAAAATTTTAATTATGGATATACAAAACGGGACGTACTTTTTATGATGCTCTCGCTACTTCTCGTTTTTGGATCTTGTGGTCGATTTTTCTTCATAATGTTTAATTCCACACTATTCTATACGCACTATCTTTCTTTCTAACTTTCTAAATGGCCACGTTCCCAAACTGTACGCTTGAAAGCGCCTAATTTCAAACGTGACGGTGAAGATGCCAAATAATTTTCGATCTACGTGAGGTAATATTCCTGTCGGTATAACAGAGTTTATGCTTATTCTTTTTCATTACATCATTTATCGTATATTAATAAAGTGAGTTATAATTTTATCGACAACTGATAAAAATTAATATAAAATTTATATTTTTCTTATTCCTTTTGACATAAAATCCCTTTTTCTCTATATACATTCATCATTGTCTGTTTTATTTCCATCTTATTTAAAAATATTAATATAATAAATATAACTACGGTATCTTACGATTAGTCTGATTCTTCTTTTAATCATTAACAGCATTAATTAATTCCTTCATGTTTTCAAAATATCATACAAAAAATCGAAATATCTCTTGCAATATTAGTTCGAACGTAAAAATGTTATTAGTTTTTTTTTTTTATATCTTACGGAGTGCTACCATAGACTTCTATAAATATAATATTGTGATTTCCGAAACGCGGCGCAATCTATTCTATATTATAATTATTTTATTTTCTTATAGTTTTAATCGTATTCTTTCGATTTCTATAGAGTTCTAATTATTAGTAATGCAAACTAATTTTGCATTTAAAGTGCCTTCATGCATTTTAAAATATAGATTATTAATTACTTATTAAATGATTGATAAGTGACGGAGCTTATATTAACACTCGATTTTGCGATTTCGTCATTTTATATAATATAAAAATACTCGCATTGAACCATAATCTGTCATTGTATATTTATATATATAATTAACGTTTTATTTAATAATATATTACAAGTTATACCATATTGTACTCCATATTGTATAAATGATAATATACAAATCTTTTTACAACAATTATAAGTATTCTCTCTCTCCCCCCTCCTCTCTCTCTCTCTCTTTCTCATAGATATAATTCAAATATATTTGACATTACAGTTTGAAATATCGAATAAAAAATGTGTAAGAGTTTTAATTTATTATTTGATTTAAAATTTATCTATTTATGCAAATTAAATTTATAAACCCGTGTTAATTTTTTTATTCATTGTATAAATTTATCATAAGATTGTTTTGCGTTACGTCGTTACAATCTCAACTTTATCTTTTGACATGAAACTGTAGCGTCAGAATTTTTACTGCTTACGGTTAACATCAATATTATCAAATCGCTTATTGTTTGGTCCGTTTATAATTGCTCTCGATTTATCAATCGTATTTAATGAAACGATAACTTTTATGGATGCAATGCTCGTAATATATACACAAGATCGAGATGTATGTATATTTTAAAACACTTGTATACATAAGATCCAGAAAAATTCAAATTTTTGGAATAAATGTATAATTATAATATATAATTAAGAAAATATAAAAAAATAATCTACAAATGAAATGTGTTTTGAAAAATTGCTACCACAATTACGCAAATTATAATACGATAATTCTATCGATGATTTTCATGTGTAAAATTGTTATAAGACTATATATATTAGTACTTATCATTTAGACTTAAGATATATTGTATAATATAATACAAAAAAATACAAAAAAAATTTGTCTTAGAATATTTTTTATTTTCCTCCGTCTTATTATATCAAAATAACGCAATTAAGATTTGATTTAAATATCGAGTCTCGTAATCGACTTTGCGTAAAACGAATCCAGCTGTAACACATAGATATCGCGACACAATTAGGCAATGCTGGCCACGTCGATCGTCGATAAACGACAACCGTAAATCGGCACTAAGAGAAACGAAACGTATACAGTAATCGAGTCTCTTGCCGCACAGTAGTGCTCGAAATTTTCTGGTGATAGAACAATACGAACGCTTGAAGCTTTGCATTATTTGGATCTTTCGGGCCTAATGTATCTAAACGGATAAAAAGTAGTAAGATAAAATTTGGCAACACTTTAAAAAAAAAGATGAACAAAATTGATTACTCCAGTTTGCGATTTTCGCTCGAATTCTCTTCGATGTTTGAACTATTTGAGCTATCCAATCTTTCCAAATTGGTCAAGTAATAATTTATTTTATTAAAATTTAAAGTTCAATCTTTCTATATCGAATTTTATTCAGTTAATAAAATAACAGTTAATAAAATAATATAAAATTACACGTGATGAAAGAAGAACAAAATATGAACAGTGATATTTACAGATTAAAACAATCATCATCTTGTACTATTAAATTAAAGTGAAAGTGAAAGTGAGAGCGCTTGTTTTTTTTTTTATCTTTTTTTTTGGAGGGAAAGAATAATATATTTTAAAGCTTGGTAAGTGCGCTAAGTAAATTTTGCTTAAAATTGCATTAGTTCTAAGAGTTTTTTAAGCTATTTATGAGAAATACAAAACTATACATAAGAAGGGTAAATATATATGTTTGTGTTGTGTGCATAATATTAAAAATATTTTCTATTCTAAAAAAACTCACTAAAAACAGTTTTAAATGCTTCTTTCTTAACAATCTTGTAATTACGGTTCGAGAATGGAAAAAAACGAAATAATGCTTTAATATTGATTTTATGTGCGCCTTATGTGAAATCAGGAAGTACGTGCAGGGAGAAAAGTCAGATTGTAGGGAAGTATGAATTAATACGTAACATACATACACGTGTAAAAATAACATATGTTAGTATTAATGTATTTTGAATTAATGAATGCAATATAATTTCTTAGGCACCGCTTATTTTCTTTTAAGTTTAAGTTTCTTTTAACGCTTAATTTAGTTTCTTATTTAATTACCCATCAGATTTATTTCGTTACGTTTTGAAATGAATAAAGGGTTTTGAAATTATTTTTAAAAATCATCAAAAAAACGTGATTTTTCAAAGTTTATTAGCTATAACTTTTTAACGAAGCGTTTTCGGACCTATGTTTATAGGAACTTTTTTGTTCCAAATTCAATTTCCTATAAGATCCTGAAGTTTCATTGATCTGACCTGCAACACCCTGTATATTGTATATTCCTCATATCGCAAATAAAATAATTTTGTTCCATTTTGGCTCGTGCAATTCTAGCCCACCGTGCGCGCTGGTCTTCAGACTCGCTTGTCGCCGGAGAAGCGCGCGCGCTTCGCTATCGACCGGAGGGACCTCCTGGACCTCCTTCTCGTCTCATCGCGTCTCGCCCAGTCTCGGGCGGTCGCGGCGCCCGCACGCACTTTCGGTGAAATCCCTGCTCACCGGGACGCGGCAACGCCTGCCGTGTTGGCTCATCTCCGAGGATCGGTCGTCGAACGTGTGCGCGAACGCTCCACCCGCTGCTGATGACAGACCAAGAGCATCGGCGCCGAAGATGACGATGGGGGTGAGGTCGACGGAACGGTAGCCGATCAGTGCACTCTCTTCCACCAGTAGGCAAAGAGTCTGCACCCGATTTATTCCTCTTCCGGTGAGAGATGGGATTCTATATAGAATGAACGCGATCGAAGGATATTAGCTGAAGAGAAAAGATAGATATTTAACACAGACGGAGTGCAACAATATTTTGCCGCTGGAACTTGAAATTGCACTATGAGAGGGGATTTTAGAGCTTGTTATCTTGGTGTTGCCTCTGAAAGAGTGATAAATCACTCCGATTTGTAAATAATACATCACGCTCTCAGCCATACCGCATGTTCTATCCACAAAACTACAGTGGATAGGTAAAAACAGCTGTTTGAGAGTTTCATTCCTCCAAATTCACATGCGCCAAGACGGAAGGCTGGACCGAATGTATGTATATTTTACTTCAGATTCCGTCCGACAATTTCAATGTTAATCGCACGAATTAACAACGAATTAATAAATAAATCGCTCCGGAATTCTCGTATAAAAAAAATTGCATACAAGTTGACCTTATTTTAAAATGGAATAAAAAGAAATGAGAATATTAAATAAATTCTTACAAAAATATTCTTCTCTAGATTAATTTATGTTACAAGATCTGAGTTTATAGTTATTGTCAATTTTTAGAGTATATTGCTTAATATAGACAAGTAAATCACTTATAAAGAAAGATTGAAATTCTAGATATTTCAAATGGAAAAATAAAATAAAGATATACAACATTTTCAGAAATAACGATAATAAAGTTTTACTTATAAATCCTGTTGTTTCAATATGGTATCGACTCTGCTTAGCGTGTAAAAATAATGATTTGGATATACCATTATTTTTTCACATTTTTTCATCTTCCAATAAATAGATATTACTGTAATTAAATAAAATTAGATTAATAATTAAGTAAATTAAAATTCTCTATGTTAAATTGTGTGGCTACCTGAAATTAAATATAGAATAAATTTGATTATTTGCAATTTTTGTTAAATAAAAGGATCGATTTTAAATAGCTCAAATAGTTTAATTAATTTAAGAATTCGTAAGTAAAATATATATTTGTTCTAATCAAAAAATTATCTATAGCTCAATCATCTGCCGCAGAAGGAACACGTGTCCAGAATATAACGTGATTAACCGTGCCGATGATTGTTTCAGGAATACAATCGGTGAATACACATCCCCTGAAGATGCGTACGCCGTTGAACATAATACGCAACCGAGCAGATGTAGAAAGAAAATGAATGAAACGCTACATGTAGATACGATAGAAAAAGGGGACAGAAGAGAGCTGATGCCGAGGCTCCATCCGTAGATTATCACGTGAATAATCCATGTGCGCTGCAATCAGTTAATTGTCATTATAAAAAGTTATAGCGATGAATCCGATATCTGCCTGCGAACGGCCATCTTAATTATCTAATTAATAAACACATATCGACGGAAAAATCAATATATCTCTAAAAAAGATAGTTCTGATGGAGAAGTAGATGACGAAGCGCTAGATGCGAACAAGTTCGATCAGATAGCATGTCGCACAATAATCGATTTGAATAATAAACAAGAATCAGAACTCATCTCAGAGAAGAGCAGCCTAATACCGAGACTTATCGTTTGTAACATACGTACCGAATCGAGAAATAGGAACGAATCGTGATTAAACCGAAACGCCCCTTAAACATTTGCATACGACACGATTATTATATATGCCAACAGAATGATAGTGGTAGTTCACAGTTAACGTTCCACAAGTCTTCCAGGTCCATGCTACAACTAAACAGGCGAACGTCAGCGAGAGAGGCTGGATAACATTGCGAAACACTTGTATTATCTCATGATCTCGTAATCATCATTAGCAGAAAATTCATGGACCACACGAACATATCACGACCTCGTAGAAGAAACGTGAGTTTAATGTGACCGGGAGTTTAAAGGAGAAGGGGAAAGAAAAAGAACAATAAACGCGACTATTTGTTTATCGAGCTCATATTTACATAGACAATCACTAAGCGAAAGAATCCGCTTCGATACCCGAATAAATACGTTTGCGCATTTTGCGTTACAATATACGCATCACACGACGGGCTAACTTCCATAAATATTGCTCTACGTTCGATCCATTTGTTCGATGCGCTTCTTAACGCGAATTATGATGGCGAGCTTCGTGATGAATAATTGCGTCTAAGGAATGATACAAGAACGGTATACATAAGGACCGATAAAAAAAAGACTTGATCTCTTTGCGAAGAATGATGCAAAATCAAAGGACCAAGAGATTCTGCTCAATATAATTTTATCTCGTAAGCCGCTGCTCTTTGTGAGAAAATTTCGATACAGTAATGACGAGCGAAGAATATAACATAAGAGAATATAATTAATAACGCATTCTCTCCTTTTGTATATTAAATGTAAACGAGATAATATGCATATTTTAAGCAATCCGCAGGATTCGATCTAATCTAATCAGCTAAACATATATTCACTACAAATGTGATGTCGATATCAGCATGATATCGGTCCTATCTTATCATAGAAACAAATGCACTAGACATAATGTATGTACTGATAGTGCACTTCAACCTTGCACCTACGAAAGTGTTTGATGTTTGCAACCGCTCTGTTATGCGTGAACATCAATCTCTCGAGGAGGTAAATCTGTTTTTTTTTTTTTTGCTCCAAAACACGTAAATAATTCTTCTAATATACCCATGCCGCGTGATTGCATAATGAGTTCCTTTCAACCGTGAACACTTAGCAGGAGCATTATGTTTTATAATAAAAATTGATATTCTATTTATAGAATATGCTAATAAATTAAATAAATTTCTCCTTTTTTTTTATCAAGCACGATTACATAATATGTCATCAATTGATATTAAGTTTCACAGATGATTTTACTTTTTATTTAGGTAAGACGAGACATTCGGCGATATATTTCTTGTCATAACAATTCGTTTCAGTTTTTATTTTCTCTGTTCAGAAATGCAATTATTCTTCAATGAAATTGTGAACAAATTTACAACAAATTCAACAATTTTAATTTTAATTTATAATAAAATTTATTGTAAAATTTTAATTCTTTGCAGAAATTTGCAACTGTAATCTCTGATTTTATTTAAATTTTATTAAAACACATGTGTATATATATAGCCTCTAAGTAACTTTGATCGAGCTATTCTCGGTGTTTTCAATATAAATTTTATACGCGCGGAGAAATATCGCGATAAATCATCCAGCCTTTTTGTAAGAAAACTTTCTAAAAGTCGATTTTCTCTCGTATTTTTATATTAATGCTGTTTATCAAGCTATCCTCTCAGCTAATTATGCATATCATGATAAACAGTTTCGATAATTTTGGATGAGTTTCATTATATCAAGAGATATTTCTCTTTCTTTGGCAGACACTGTTTCGCAGTGGCAAAAAAACTATCGACGATGAATGTGGATCAACCACAGCATTAATCAAGACCAGGATACAGAAAGGAGGCCTACGGCTACGAAGATGGCTAATCGCGCTATTAGTTTTTCTGTTAATGTCGCTTCTCATTATCAACAGCTACGACACCGGTCCATTTCGGATCATCCGATTTGGAGCAATGGCCAAACCAAATACTCCAGATGTAGTAACGCGTGAGTATTAGATTAGATTTTATCAATTCATGTTTATCATTTCGTACAAAAATGGTTCTTAAATAAAAACAAGTCACGAAAATCATGCATAAAAATTTTATACATAAATAGTGCCATTTTTATCGTACCTTCTTTTTTTATAAAATCAGCATAATTCATCTTTTTCAATATTTACGACAACGTATATTTGAAAAGAATTAAATTTGAAAATTAAAGTAAAAAGAATTAAGAAGTTTGTGATACTTTTTCTTTAACAAAAATATTGAAATATTAATAGTTTTTATATAATATTCGATATAATAATAATTAGTAAAAAATATCGATAGACAGAAAAAAATTAATGTCGTGTTGTATATATAAATCTTTCTTTGACAAATTGTGGCAACAAAAGTCTCGTTTATATTCGAACCACTCTTATATATGTATTTATGCGTTCATTTTAATTACTAATTAGCAATTTTTTTACAGAGGAATATGTATCGTTATCACCGAGCGTTTATACGCCAATAGGCAGTGGTGGCTATCTAGTTCGCAACAAAGGATGCCGATTACCCGCCATGGATCCTTTCGATCCTGCAACACGACCTTTTATAACTAAGCCATCGCTCGAGTGCGGAAAATCTTTGCCGCTAATCGAGTCGAATAATACTGCGTTGTTTGTTAATCCTCTGGCATCAAACGAATTCCACAATATCAGTTGCTGCTGGCGACCATTCTGGCGAACGGAAAATAATGACAATGCTCTCACGTAAGTATTATTATCTCAAGAATTGATTCATATACTTTCTTGCTTTTTAGCAGATAACTTTAAATTAGATAAAATTTAAATTCAAATTTTGTGAATGGATTGCTATAAATGGAATTAATCATATGTAAAATCACACTAATCTATATCTATAAAAGCGTATTGTTAGATAAGATATCACTACTGTATGACAAATGTGTGTAATTGTAGATATGATATCATATATTTAAAGATATTGGAATTAGAAATTATAATATAATTTGCGATAAATTATATTTTTTTCATACTTTTCATATCTTCTTTACACAAAAATGTCTAAAAAAATAAAATATTTTACTTTCATTCATGGTAATATATGATTCTCGTGTAATTTTATAACTGAATCAATTGCGATTTTCGACTATCTTTTATATATTAAACCACTCACGCAAAAACAATCCTTAAGAGGATGCCGGACCGTCCTGTTTTACCGGCCATAATAATTATATATTTGCTTAATATAAGGGTTTTGCGGTGTGTACGTGCAAAATAGGATACCTCTCCACTCGGAAATGCATGAAGGAATATAAGTAAACGTTTGAAAATGTATTTGAAAGCCTAATAAGAAACATTTCGGTGTGCAAAATGTTGCATAGTAAAATCTTTTTTAAAAAGCTTCTAAACTCACTTTCTCGAAGTTCACTAATACTCTTTGATAAAATGCCGAGTGCGGAGTTCACTTGTTAGGCACGTGCAAGTTGCAGGTTTTTTATATTAAGTAAATGTTGACGGCAGAAGCCGATAACAAAACTGTAATTTTTAAATTTTTTTTCACTTTTCATATGAAATCATAAACCCCGCACTCCGTTATTATGTATACTTTAATTATGGAAAAGGATTTGTTGATATCTATAAACAACAAAAATATTTTGCATTTTAACTAATATTCGTATTCTATCCGGCATCCTCTTAATTCTGATAATCCGATTAAAATTGTATCTTTTTTTATTATTACATGAAACAAATCAATTATAGAGCACATACACATTTATAATTTTGTTTGTCTGTCTGTCTAGTGTCATATTTTTCTTTGTTCTCGTATTTGTCAAAACATCGCAAGAGAAAGATTGCGTGCGAGGGAGAAAACTATATATATACATTGCCCTATATATGTATAGTTAAGGGATGAAGCGTCGCGACATTTGGCGCCACTTTGGCACTTTGCGACCTAAATAATAACAACCCCAACATAACATCGGTCGACGCGTATAACAGTCCATTTACACACACACACACACACACACACACACACACACACACACACACACACACACACACACACACACACACACACACACACACACACACACACACACACACACACACACACACACACACACACACACACACACACACACACACACACACACACACACACACACACACACACACACACACACACACACACACACACACACACACACACACACACACACACACACACACACACACACACACACACACACACACACACACACACACACACACACACACACACACACACACACACACACAGTAATATATGATTCTCGTGTAATTTTATAACTGAATCAATTGCGATTTTCGACTATCTTTCATATATTAAACCACTCACGCAAAAACAATCCTTAAAACAATTAGATTATTTTTTTGTGTTACTCTTTTTTAGATTATAAATTTTATTTACAGCATAGATAGAGAAAGAAGATTAATTTGATTCAGTTAAACTTATTTCTAAATTTTAAATAATGCTAATTCAATTGTTTCAAATTTCCGAAACAAAAATATGAAAATATGTATCTTCATATTTGCAGATATGATAAGCAGTGTTATCCATTCCAAAATTCCAGCACCGTAAACGCCGAATTCGTGAAGGTTGAATGTTCTCGCGACAACAAAGTGATATATAAGGATTACTACGTTTTTATACCGCGCAAGCCTTTGGTAGAGGAAAGATGCAAGCAGGCGCTGAGTAAAGACAAACTCCTTGACGATCGTCTCAACGTTCTCGTCATCGGGCTCGATTCGGTTTCCAGGATGAACTTTCATAGAATGATGCCAAAGACCGTGAAGCTGCTTCACTCCCTCGGCGCCGTGGAGATGCTGGGTTACACCAAAGTCGCCGATAACACGTACCCGAATCTCGTCCCGGTACTGAGCGGTCTGAATCAGGACGAGTTGCATAAACTGTGTTGGCAAACGTCTAAGAAAACCTTCGACGAATGTCCGCTATTGTGGAAGAATTTCAGCGCCGCTGGTTATCGCACGGTGTTCGGCGAGGACGCATGGCACATGACCACATTTAATTATTTGAAACCAGGATTTCGGGAGGAACCGACGGATTATTATCTTAGACCGTATATCTTCGGCGCCGAGAGGGACATCGGCCATACCCAGAAGATGAACGCCAATCTCTGTATCGGTTCCAGAAAGACGGTCGACTGCTTGCTGGATTACAGTCGTAAAGTGGTGAACGAGTTCTCCTCGGAGCTTTACTTTGCCTTCATCTGGCAGGCCAGTCTCACTCATGACTTTTTCACGTATCCGCAGTTGGGCGACGACTCGTATCACGACTTCGTCGAGTACGTGTCGCAAAAAGATCTGTTGAATCGCACTATCTTGATCATGATGAGCGATCACGGGTTGAGATGGGGCGAATTTCGGCAAACGTATCAAGGTAAGATCGAGGATAGTCTGCCGTTCGTCTTCATCGTGCTGCCGAGGTGGTGGCGAGAGAAATTTCCGCTAGCTTGGGGAAACTTGCGCAGGAACAGCCACAGCCTGACGACCCCCTTCGACCTTCATGAAACCTTGGTGGATCTGCTAAGCCCGCATATTCTGCGCGAATCGTATCTCAAGAGACGCATCAAAGATCAGGCTGCGTCGCCTATTCCGCGCGGCATCAGTTGGTTCCTGCCGGTGCCGGACATTCGTACCTGCGAAATGGCGCACATAGCGAATCACTGGTGCATGTGCCACACCAGCAACGCCGTCGCCTGGAACGACACCGGTCTTCAGGATAGCGTGTCGTTCCTCGTCAGAGAATTGAACAACATGCTGAGCAACTATCCGCTGTGCGCGACGTTGAACTTGAAGCTGATCAAGGACGCAAAGGTATGGCTGGACAAGACGGATGGCGCGAAGCTGATGGATTACACGGTGACCATACAGACCACGCCGGGTGACGCGATCTTCGAGGGTACGGTGCGTTACAAGGCGGATGACAATAGCCGCAAATTGGTCGGTTCGGTCAGCAGACTTAACGCTTACGGTACTCAGAGTGCTTGCGTTGATGAGTTTAACATGCGCCTGTATTGTTACTGTCTTTAGGCGCAATCGTTAAAGTGACGCGATCATCTTTTTTGTATCTGATAATTTAAATCAGAGTCGGGAGACTCGATCAGAAGCGTTTTGAAGAGACCATTATAGCTGGAGAGTTTCGCGACAAACTATTTAATTTCGCAAAATACATTTCTGCGCTTCTATCTAATTTCTATGGATGATAGACAATATTGTTATATTGATGAAGATATCGCTCAAAGTTCGTATTCTCGAGAACACCGTAAGTCTCTATCGTATCGCAAACACATTCCAGCGCAATTTGATATTTATTTACACATATATCCTTCCACAAACTTTCTTCTACCTTCCACCAATTGATCGATTAATTTAATTTGATCATATACGCACAATAATAGAGATATCTACAAATGTTGATGCAGAATTGTCTAACGAGGCGTTTGCGGGCGATCACCTCGCTCCGCATCTCCACCTTTATTGCAATTTCTTATTTGTTCACTTGCTTGCTCGTGATGTCGCAAAGTCAGACAATTCTACGCTCGATGAGAAAATACATTTCTCAACCGCTATTAATTCGTATCAAAATGATTTGTACTTGTCATGTTGACTGTCTCTCATATATTACATCAGTTTCTTAAACTTTCAACGTCTGTAAACCAATATGTAATGACCTATTACGGCGATCTACAATTCTCAGCGACCAAAAGAATTCGCCGTTTCTATATACAAATAAAAGATATTTTACTATTCTCTTTACGAGTATTTCATCGAAACCATTCTCTTCCACGCGATCGCGGCAATAAAATTAATTATTACGCAATGATTTCTAACGTGCTCCTAACGCCAATTTTATATCGAAAAAATGAGCAATTCCCTCTGCTAATATATTTTATGCAATATTAAAATATATTTTATATTTTACATATTTATTTTTAACTGCTCGACTTTCTTGGATTCTCTGATTACGGGAGAAGAGTAATATCGATCTTTTTTTTAATAATCGAGTATAATTTTGCTATAATAGCTTACATACAAGATATTACGACTTATTACATAGATATATGTGAAATAAAAAACTAGCTACAAATGTATCATGTTTATTACATTTATCTTGAGACACTATAATCATTATCTTCGCGCGCTTTTACTGATGTTTATGTCCAGAATTTCTTTGTGATCGTTACGTAAGGAAGTCCTCATGCCGGATGTATACATTAGCTATGTTTATATTACTATGTAATCACCTTTTTTCGTGACATTTCGTGACATTAAATATAAAATTTGATCACACATATTTAGATCTTTCATACATTATTCATGTGATTCATAACTAAATACAAAATAACTTAAATTATATATTAAATAAATTGCTTAATTATCGTTGATATTGATTTAAATAATTGACGACAAGAACAGATTTAATCAGTCCTTTGGACTAACCCAGGTAAAACATATATACTAACGAGATGAAATTTATATGGAATATATGTATTCAATTTATCTAGTTCAACTGGATTACCAATTTGAGGTGGTATTCTTTGATAAAAAAGGAAGAGTATCACCCTCCCCTTTCCCCTTTATACAAACATACGTATCAAGACATACATTCCAATCAAAGTACTCACATATTATATATATTCATTTGTACATATATTGCATTAGATATTAATTATTTCTTTGCCATGTATACCATTGTATATTCGGTTCACAGGACTTTGTTGCAACAACTCTTTTATATCTGAAACACAAAATATGATTGTGATTTATGTAGTAATACAAAATTTCAAGATGCATGTAATATAGCGCGTTTCAGCTCACTTTCTTTTTGTTCTTCTGTAAAAACGATATCAGGGAATGCAACATCAACAGTAATGTACAAATTGCCATGAAGGCTGTTATTATCATAATTAGGCATTCCTTCGTTCTTTTTTTGAATACGGGTACCATGCTTGGTAATTTTGTCCCGTTGGACAGTTACAATATGACCATCTAGATGCTTTATGTCTACTGTGAAACCTAATAAAGCATCTTGCAAAGATATCGTAACATTTGTGTACAAATCATCGCCTTTTCTTTCAAAAATAGGATGAGGTTGAGTTCGAATCCTATAATAAATATAGTTATATATTATAAATATAACTGCATTAAACTTAATTAGGATGGGTCAAAAAGTATGTTATACAACCGAGAATGGAGTAAATCTATGCTTTAAAATATATTAAAAAGGAATAAATTTTTTTCATAGAAAATTCTATTTTCGAGATAAATGGCTTTGAATTCTATTAGATATTTATGCATTTGATTAAAACTCGTCCTTGTTTGATAGAAACTGACAGTTAATATCAAACAAAAATAGAATACAATATATACAATAATAAACACAACTAATACAATTAATTCTGATAGTAAACACAAACAGTGAAATATTATGTATAGAAAAAAACATAGTGATCTATAGCAAAATACGTTAAGCCATAAAAAGAAGTTTACTCGACTTGTTTTGAAATATAAAGTTGTCCCCTTCTCGATTATATCACATACTTCGACTCATATATATAGTCGCGAAATTATAAATATAGAAAAATATCTACTCACTTTAATATCAAATCTCCTGGGTCTGCATCGAGATGTGGCTCCCCTTCAGCAGTAAATTTAATTTCTTGATTATCTACCATTCCTGGTTCAACTTCTACCTCTAATGTACGTTCCTCATTCACCATCTTTACATTTGGACATTCTGAACATACCGATTGTTGTATCATGTGGAATCTGTTATTTCCTACATTGCGAGTAACTAATTCTTGCCTACAATTGCATTTTCTTGTGCCTTTTGCTGCCTTCATAACTATCTTATTTCTTGTAATCTAAAATATATGTAGCAATATAAATTTACAAAAAAAAAGTTATATTGTATTTATAAAATTTTACCTCTATAAAATTTCCATTGTATAATTCTTCTAAAGTGACATACAAGTCCATTACAACATTTGCACCTCTAAC
>NW_021853485.1:3457446-3460559 GCF_003651465.1 Formica exsecta
CTGCTGATGTTGTGCTTCTCCATTAAAATGGAAACTAAAGTCACCAAAGAAACTTGCAAAGGGATCCATATTATTGTTCATCATTCCATCCTTTTTTAAGCACTCTTCTCCACATTTATCATACATTTCTCTTTTTTCAGTATCTGATAATACTTCATAAGCTGCTCCTAGATCTTGAAATTTTTGGGAAGCATTTGAATCATCTTTATTCTTATCAGGATGTAATTCTTTTGCTAATCGTCTATAAGCCTTTTTTATTTCATGTGTGCTTGCACCACGTGATAAACCTAATATTTTATAAAAATCTCTTCTGTAAGCCAAAAAAATAATAATATGTAAATAATATGTAAATTAACTCTATTGTTTTTATATTATTATTTATATAATTAAAAATGAATTTTATCACTAACAATGTGCGAGTAATTTTTTATACAAAATGTATTAATTTTCAAAGATCAAAATTATAGAAATGAGAGGGGTTCTGTTATAGAATTTTGTGTTTATATCTTACTTAAAAAAAAAACTATGTAACTTCAATAATCCAGGTACAAATTTAAGTAACAAGTATCGACTAAAGAGATAGGTTAATGATACTATGATTTTTAAAAAAATTAGTGTGCATAAATATGCGCTTTCGAGAGAAAATAAAAATATTCTTACTTACCCAGCTATCGATAATACAATACATATTGTTAAATTTATGAATAATATCCAATTTAACTTTAATCCTGCCATCCTAGCAGACGTTACACAAACATCTGAGCATACCACCAAAGCTCGAATCGTGGGAGTTTCTTATTGGTTCCTGCGAAAGAGTTTGATGTAATATCCATAGTGCGACAAATGTATACTTCAGGCTATCGCACAAATAATATTTTCGCTACATATCGACATCGACATAGCTCTAAAGGCCAAATAGATTTGTATATCATATGATAAAAAAAACTTTGCCCTTTTGTTCTGTATCATCAAAAATGACATCGTTTCTGAAAGCTATTAATGGCCTTCAATTATTTCAGAAATTCTTGAAACCAAGGTATGCTGCTATTTATTGTCGCTCTCTAATTAGTGATTTATGTGTTACACGTGCCGATATTATCGCTTATGCATGTACGTTTTTATCTTGTCTATAATGTGCTCGTTTTTATATATCTTTGAAAAATAATGTATGACATTAATATACATATTGTCAAATAAATGCGTAAAAATACGATTTAAACGATACATCTTTTAGAGTGATTATTTCTCTCGCTTGATTTTAAGTTATAAATATTTAATGAGATTGCTCGCACAAGTCGCACAAGTTACTTATAAATGTTTACAATTAATGTTTAAGTTACAATGATATGAAAAATAAATATATGTAATATTAAGATTCAGATCTGCAAGCAGATGTATAAGATATTTAAAAACAGAAATGTTTTATATTTATATGTTACATATGTTGAACTAAACAGAAAATGTACAATATTCTCTCTAAAATAGATTTATATAAATCTTTATTCTTTTCTGCACTTTCAGTATCAATATAATTGCTACATCAAAGCGAGACAGACATATGCGTAATAATACACCTAGATATCGTCCTCCACAGTGGCTCCCAAAAGTTACACGTGTTGTATGTTATTGATGTATAAATTACTTATTTTTATAGTTACTAATATACAGATTACTTATTTCTATTTTAATCTAATATTTAAATATAAATGATGTATCACATGAAGTAATTTTAGAGTAATATACATAAAGTAATTATATGCATTTATATGTATTTATTAAATAATAAAATTCTTCTTTGTAGAAATACGACGAACAATTAACAGAAGATAATAAGGAGTTTCTACAAGAAATAACTCAAGACAAACATGGTCCTAGTATTGGACATGAAACAAATATTTCTCCATTAAAAATAGATCCAATTGAACCAATCGCAAAATGGAGGCGAGATCTGCGACGTACTGGCTTAATTGCTAAGAAAATTGGAGTTTATCCATTATGGTTGAAAAATGGAAAAAAGGTTTACTCGACATTACTTCAGGTAAACAATGCAGCATTAATCTTCAATAAACATTGTTAATTATCATTATTATTTTTCATATCTCTGTATGTTATATCATATATTCTTTATATCTTTATTCAGGTTGTTGATAATGAAGTAATAAAATATATCCCACCACAGAAATTTTATCCAATTAAAAGCCCAAAACCTCCGTTACAAATAAAAAAGAGACTAGGATGTCTTGTAGTAGGAGCGGAAAATATAGATCCGCGATGGGTATATAATCAGAAGATTGTATAATATATTTCTCTGCATATTAACATATAAAGAAATTTAACAATAATCTTTCTGTGCAGATTACAAAAGAATATTATGGTATTTTTAATGCTACTGGAGTTATGCCAAAACGCATACTAAAAAGATTTATAATATCTCCTGAAGCGGCATTACAACCAGGAACTCCTTTGACCGTTGCACATTTTAAACCAGGAGAAGTCATCGATATCCGTGCAAAGACGTAAATAATTTTGCCTTTATTATTAAAAAGCGTAGACTTTAATAGTATCAAGTATACATTATTTGTAAAAAATTAAAATATGAATTCCATTAGGATAGACCGTGGGTTCCAAGGTGTCATGAAACGATGGGGCTTTAAAGGAATGCCTGCCAGTCATGGCGTAACTAAAACGCATAGAAGACCCGGAAATATTGGATCAGGCGGTACTAAAGCCCGAGTCATGCCTGGCACTAAACTGCCTGGACATATGGGTAATAGGTGGCGCATCCAAAAAGGTGTTCTGGTAAGATATACAATCTCTCTCTCATAATTAGTATATCCAAAAACATACGAAAGATACAAAGTCATATCCCGAAATTTAGTCTATAATTTATAAGTTCTCTATTATCCGCTTTATAAATTTTATAAGAGTAAGTATTAATTTTTTAATAATGCAATTGTATATTTCATATAGATTCTACGAATAAATACAAAATATAATGTAATTTGGGTCAAAGGACATAACATACCTGGAGAACTCAATACTTATTGTCATATCTATGATACAATACTTCCTCTGAGACGACATAAAACAGCGCCACATTTCCCACATTTCCC
>NW_021853485.1:3463252-3468526 GCF_003651465.1 Formica exsecta
CACTTCCAGATGTACGCAGATGAAATACACCCATTTATAGATCCCACGATAGAATTTAAAGAAGAATCTTAATTGTGTATATCTCTATATGATATTAAATAAAAATATATATAATTTATAATTAAGATCATTTATGAAGTTTATACGTGTTTTTTTTTCTAGATGATAACTTATAAACATATATTTATATATAGAGATTAAGGATTAGCACAGGCACATATTTTAACTCTATATACTGTCATATTAATGAATAAAAATAAAAATTGACTGATAGTTGAAGTTGTGCCAAGAATTTACATGTTGGAGTTTTATTAATTATTTTGCTCTTTCTTACAGAAATGTGTCATTACTTATTAATTATGCTAGTAAAGAGTAGTCAATTGATTCATTTATTTAGTAATCAATATCATTATAAATTTAACATGCCTAAAATATACACGAATTATTTTATAAAAGTAATATCGCTAACCAAGACTCGTCCTGAGTTAGAGTGGAGAGCAGCATGATCAAGCAATAGAATAATCCTTCCTTTTCATTCCCTTATTTCCACATTACAGTGTAGAAACAGATGCAGTGCAGAATAATCCTTTCTTTTCGTTCCCTTATTTTCACTTTGCAGTGTGGAAATAATCAATTTCACTACGATAATTTATTTGCATGCATTATGTAGCTAGCTGCGCTCGCCTAAAGACACTGCTAATAAGTTTATCATTGTATTATAAAAGAAAAAAAGGTAATGTATTATAACAAAGGGGAAAGAAAAAATCAAAATACACGAGTGATCAGTTTTTGGTAATTATCTGGTTCTCTTTCATTCTGTAACCAGCTTTCTTTCTCTACTTCGTTCAAGCTTTCCAAAATACGGAAAAGTCGATAAATCACACTGTATGTTTAGATTAGCAAACGCGATAATTCTCGATCCACAGCAGTGGTAAGTTCATATTGCTACACTTTCATTGAAACAGGAAGGAGATGTAGAAATAGGAAAGAGAAAAGCAAAATGGCTCCGCATCGGAGTTTGTCGGGGGACGGCACGATCGGATAAGAAATAAGTGGAGACTCTCTCAGAATTTAAAACCTTCACTCGGAATACTCGTCGTCTGATCAAACTCGAAAGCTCCTTCGTGTCCTGGTGCCAAAGGTGTCTCATCCGCCTAAAATCAATAATTATATATTACAGTAAGATTCATATATCAATGTTATTAGATGTAATAAAAGAATGTGTAAGATGCATTAGAAATCTAGCTCTTTTAATTCTAGAATCACCCAATGTTGCATTAATTATAGAGATATTTTGATGCCATTGCATATATAAAAATAATATGCGTGCAAAATATTTTTATGTTACAATTTGAATGCAAAATAATGAGTTGATATAGAATGACATAAAATGTATATTAGATCTATTCCATAGTGTATTACCAGATTTTTGTAAATGTATGTGTTAAAACAAGAAAGTTAGTTTTTTATTCAATTGCTTTTTTTTTTTTAATTATTAGTGAATTATGAGTGAATTGTAAACATGAAGAACCGTTTTACCTCTTCTGAAAAATATTGCTCAATGATGTCATATGCTAACTTGTAAATATCTACATTTTCATGATTTTGCAATGCTTCAATCTTGTCCACACCTGTAAATAAAAAAAATATATGTATAGATACATGTTCTATGTACGTATATATGTCGTTTTCATTTGTCAAGTTTTTTACATTTTTCTCTAGATATACATACGCATAACAAAATATAAGATAAATAATAATAATTACTACTATTATTTTAGAATACTATTTTAGAATAAAAGTATCCTCAATTATCAAAGTATTCTCACCACCACATTCTTCAATCATATTTGCCAAATGTTCAACTTGGGTTCCAGCAAGCTTCAACATGTTATGGATGCCATCTAATACCACTTGCACAACTTGAGTATCTTTACAAGACAGAAGATCACAGAATGGACCAATAACACCTTCTTGTATAAGCCGTGCAACTTGTTCCCTATTACCACTTATTGTAAGATTACTAATTGCCCATGCAGCTTCCTTCTGCGTTTGGAATTCTCCCTGTAAAAACATAAAATACATATGTACCTATGTGTGCAAATGTTAAATGAACAAAATAACAAAATGTAAAAATATACATTTTCTGTAAAAAACGATTATATATTCTTATATACCTTTGCTAAATTACGAATAATAAGTGATAAGAGTCCTGCATCTATAACTGCTTGAACTTGTGACTGATTCCCGGCAGTAATGTTTGAAAGGAACCAAACTGCTTCTTTACAAATTTTCTCTTTTGGATGAGTCAACAAATTAGGGAAATGCGAAAGAGCATCACAATTTAAAACAGTTTGTGTTTGTTCATCTGTGCCAGTCACAATATTACCAACTGCTCTAAGGGCAGCAGTTTGCACTTTGACCTCTTTGTGCGAAAGAAGTGGTATTAAACGAGGTACAACACCACTATCTATAACCATTTGAATTTGCTCATTACCACCGTCAGTCAGATAGCTCAAGGCCCATACGGTATCAACAAGAATCTGTGAAAAAGATGATTTTGTTAGAGAAAACTCATAACAATTTTCATTAACAGTTGGAAACAATCTTATAAAAATAATATAGTAATACGTGTATTATATCTGAAAATAGATACGATAAAAAATACAGTACTATATATAATTCTATAAAATTAATCAATTTATTTCCAGTTTTTTTTTTAATGGGAAGGTAAGAATAATCTATTAAAGGTAAGAATAATCTATTAAATTGTCTTACTGTCCAATCAAATGTTTAATTAAAAATTTAAAAATTACTATTTGTTTATGTCTTTGTTGGATAAGAATAATCTATTAAATTGCCTTACTGTCCAATCAAATGTTTAATTAAAAATTTAAAAATTACTATTTGTTTATGTATTTGTTTTTTTAAATGTTATATAGAATAATTATATATATAGAATAATCGATTTTATTTCTACCTTTACATAATGTCAATACTTACATTAATATCATTATGATGAATAAGCACGTTTAGAGCAGGTAAAATCTCCTTTATGGTTTGAACTGGTGGTGGTGGATCTTTATTCCTACATAAGTTTACAATGACCCACGTTACATTACGTAAAAACGTAATAGGTATATCCGGTTTAATAAACGTTAGCAGTGGCGGTACAACACCAAGATTAATAACATAATCTCTAGGTACTGGACCATCTCCAATTATGTTACCTACAAGAAATAAATACATATGTAACATATTTCATATCATATTATATATATAAACATATATATTCTAAACGCTTGGTCTCTAAATCAGATAAATATATTTTTTTATATAGTTAAAAATTTAATGCTATAGCATTTTTATAGATTAAAATCTTTTTACTCAATTCCATTTATGCGGGATATATCTTTTAAAATCCTATATATTTCTATTAAATTGACAAAACAACATAATGTATTATAATTTAAGCAATTTATAAGTTTATATAATCAAATGTCATACCTAAGGCCCATACAGCTTGTTCACATACATTCTGTTGACTTGAAAGTAACAAGCGCAAAAAGAGTGGTACTGCACCAGCAGTAACAACAGCTTGCGTTTGAGCCGATGTCCCACTTGCAATATTTGTTAAAGCCCAGGCTGCTTCAAATTGTAAAGATGGACTAAAAAGTTATATTGAAAGCAGTTTTATAGATGAGAGAATATAGCTTGATATATAGTATTTTCAAAATTACAGCTATAACAGAAAAAAAGAAGTTGCACAAAAATGCAACAAAAGTATATCAAAAACCAAAAATTGATATTAATAATACTTTGTTCATAAAAGTTTTTTCTTACTTACTTATGATGTTGTTCAAGACAACAAACTAAGATTGGTAAAATGCCGCTCTCTATCAATGGATCAATAGGCGGATTACGATCTGAAGATAGTAACTTCCTTGCTGACTGTACAGCTTGTAATTGTATTGCTGGATCTGAACTACCTGCTTTTGCTACCAATTCTTCCAAGCTGATTTTTGAAAGATGTTTATCAATATCATCTTCATCTGTTTAAAAGAACAATATATATTATTTGTGTAATATTACAATTTATTTACATTTATAAGCACCTAATTAAGATATAAGGTCAATACATAGATATTATATCTAAACTGAATGTATTTTAACTTATACATAAAAGAAAAAAAAAAATTTAAATAAAGGATATTTAAATAGCATGTAATATTTACTAGATGGAAATTAGTAAACTTGGTGTCTTCTATTTATCATATGTTTGTAATACTAATTTGATTTTATTACAAGCACAAGATATTTTTTTTCATAAAGCATTATATATTTCAGTATCCAAGATCATATTTAACGTAAAATATTAAAGCTGCCATGCGTCGTTTGCAAAATAATAAATTGCAATAAAAATTATTTTTGAATATTACCTGTTGAATCTGTAGGTACATTTCGTCTCTTTTGTAAAGTCTCGTCACGCTTATTTTTACGTAATTCTACTGTCACTTCATTACGTCTTCTTCTCATCTCCTGAAAACAATGATATTAATTTTGTGATGTTATGTCTAAATTATAATATATCAGCCTTCAGAGAATAAAGTTAATTCAACTCACTTTCATGATATTGAGATATTGAAGTATTATATGAAAAAACAGAACAAATAATTATATTTTATATTTTATAAAGTATTAATGAATAATCAAATTGTCTCACAATATAAAAATAGTTATAGGAAAGGAATTTCTTTAAAAATTAAATTTTCATTAAATGGAACAAGTAAATGTATGTTTGCTTAATCAGTAATGTTGATGTAATATAAATAATGCTACTAATTATATACTTTACATATATCAAGCATATATATTAAAGATATTTATAGTTACAGAATTTTTGTATGTCATTCTATACGAATATGTGTACCAGTAACTTGCTTAATCTTTAAAAAACGCACATATCGAATTATTCTCTAACATATAACTTGATAAAATTTTCATGAAAATGACACAGCAACATAAAGTTATTATTGCATCATAAAGACGTTAACATATTAATATTATAATAAGCGATCTCAATATAAATTACAAAAGAAGCAACAAGTAGAATAGAAGAGAAGACAATAGAGGATAAAAGAAAAAGAAAAAGAGAGAGCAAGAGGGGAGGACAGAAAAAAAATGTAGAGATGAAATTGCAAAGGAAAAAAATGTAGAAAGCAGGAAGAGAAGAAAGGCGGAAGGAAGGAAGGAAGGAAGGAAGGAAGGAAGGAA
>NW_021853485.1:3471010-3476969 GCF_003651465.1 Formica exsecta
AAAATAATAAATTGCAATAAAAATTATTTTTGAATATTACCTGTTGAATCTGTAGGTACATTTCGTCTCTTTTGTAAAGTCTCGTCACGCTTATTTTTACGTAATTCTACTGTCACTTCATTACGTCTTCTTCTCATCTCCTGAAAACAATGATATTAATTTTGTGATGTTATGTCTAAATTATAATATATCAGCCTTCAGAGAATAAAGTTAATTCAACTCACTTTCATGATATTGAGATATTGAAGTATTATATGAAAAGACAGAACAAATAATTATATTTTATATTTTATAAAGTATTAATGAATAATCAAATTGTCTCACAATATAAAAATAGTTATAGGAAAGGAATTTCTTTAAAAATTAAATTTTCATTAAATGGAACAAGTAAATGTATGTTTGCTTAATCAGTAATGTTGATGTAATATAAATAATGCTACTAATTATATACTTTACATATATCAAGCATATATATTAAAGATATTTATAGTTACAGAATTTTTGTATGTCATTCTATACGAATATGTGTACCAGTAACTTGCTTAATCTTTAAAAAACGCACATATCGAATTATTCTCTAACATATAACTTGATAAAATTTTCATGAAAATGACACAGCAACATAAAGTTATTATTGCATCATAAAGACGTTAACATATTAATATTATAATAAGCGATCTCAATATAAATTACAAAAGAAGCAACAAGTAGAATAGAAGAGAAGACAATAGAGGATAAAAGAAAAAGAAAAAGAGAGAGCAAGAGGGGAGGACAGAAAAAAAATGTAGAGATGAAATTGCAAAGGAAAAAAATGTAGAAAGCAGGAAGAGAAGAAAGGCGGAAGGAAGGAAGGAAGGAAGGAAGGAATAAAAATTATTTTTGAATATTACCTGTTGAATCTGTAGGTACATTTCGTCTCTTTTGTAAAGTCTCGTCACGCTTATTTTTACGTAATTCTACTGTCACTTCATTACGTCTTCTTCTCATCTCCTGAAAACAATGATATTAATTTTGTGATGTTATGTCTAAATTATAATATATCAGCCTTCAGAGAATAAAGTTAATTCAACTCACTTTCATGATATTGAGATATTGAAGTATTATATGAAAAAACAGAACAAATAATTATATTTTATATTTTATAAAGTATTAATGAATAATCAAATTGTCTCACAATATAAAAATAGTTATAGGAAAGGAATTTCTTTAAAAATTAAATTTTCATTAAATGGAACAAGTAAATGTATGTTTGCTTAATCAGTAATGTTGATGTAATATAAATAATGCTACTAATTATATACTTTACATATATCAAGCATATATATTAAAGATATTTATAGTTACAGAATTTTTGTATGTCATTCTATACGAATATGTGTACCAGTAACTTGCTTAATCTTTAAAAAACGCACATATCGAATTATTCTCTAACATATAACTTGATAAAATTTTCATGAAAATGACACAGCAACATAAAGTTATTATTGCATCATAAAGACGTTAACATATTAATATTATAATAAACGATCTCAATATAAATTACAAAAGAAGCAACAAGTAGAATAGAAGAGAAGACAATAGAGGATAAAAGAAAAAGAAAAAGAGAGAGCAAGAGGGGAGGACAGAAAAAAAATGTAGAGATGAAATTGCAAAGGAAAAAAATGTAGAAAGCAGGAAGAGAAGAAAGGCGGAAGGAAGGAAGGAAGGAAGGAAGGAAGGAAGGAAAAAAGGAAAAAAGAGAAAATACGGGAGCGAGAAAAGGGGGAAGAGAAGCGGTTCAACGTATATGCAAGTGCATGCACGAAGAGGAGGGAAAATGGCATCATCGTGCACGGCAACCTATGACACGAGGGCGTTTCGAGTGCCGTTCACGGCCAATATAATTCCTGTCACGGCGTAGAATCTACTACGCCGTCCATTTAAAAGAAATTATTCACTCACCTCCACATCCTTGCCTTTGTTCTTAAACACCATCATTCGGTTCTTATTTAGCATTGCCTCAGCCGCCATTTTTTCGATAACCAATTTCCGCACTAACGTAAGATCAATGTGCGCCGGTACCGTCGTACGTCGTTTGCAAAATTTCGCGTTTCCGCAGAGTAAATTCTCGAACGGTACTTTTTATATATATATATATATCTCTCGATATCCGTTGCCGATATTTGCCACCGATCTATTCCAATCTATATCGACAACTGCATTCCGTTTTACGATTCACCAAACGCGGTATACGTATGTCAATATGCAGTATCATGCATAATGCTCGATCACGTAACAATTGCCGCCGTTGCTATTCGGCGTTGTAAATATATGTATGTACAGAGTGCGATTCTTTTTCTTGCGTGGCCCACGCTATTTCCCTTTTCACAATTGTAAGACCAACTATAACTGGCGAGGCGAGGATGCCGAGCGAGAACGGATCACGATCACGGACGTTACTCGTGCGTTCCGAAAAGAACGCGGATGGATGTCGAGGGGGGCAATGTCGCGAAACGAGGACGATGCGTTCCGAAACGCAACGTTTGCCGCGCGGATCTGGCGGATTTATACTGCGTACGACGTATGACTTTTGATCCAATAGGAGAGTTTGTTTCCTGGGGACAAAAATGTCGTTGGTTGGAAATCGCATTTCCTATATTGCATATCGAACTATCTAAAAACCCTATAATAAGGGCCCATAAGATGTAAAATATTCATTTTTGATTGGTCCGCCATTTTTCGTCAATTCTCGCTTATATTTGAATTCCGCTCAATATTCTTTTGGCTTGAATTTCACATGAATATGTAATATTGATGTTAATATGTTTTGACTCTTATGCAGGGTTGGGTAATAATTAGTTAAATAGTTAAAAATTAAGTTAAGAAATTGAAAAGTTAATAACTTTTAACTTAACTTAGTTAATTTTAAATTTTTATCTTAAACTAATTATTTTTAAATGTATTAACGTTAATTTATTAACTTTTTTGTAGAAGTTAAAATAATTCATCAATATTAAAGTCGTGTAAAAATGGTTGATCATATATATAATGCGAATATTTCATTTGTCGTACAACAAGTTTGTCGGATGTGTCGATTCGCTATTGGATAGAGAATTAACTTTTAACTTTAACAAGTTAATAATTTTTTAACTTAACTTTAACTGAGTTAATTTTTCTTTAAATAATTTTTAACGTAAACTTAGTTAATTTTTGAATCATTAACTTTAAACTTAATTTAAAAAAATTAATTTACCCAACTTTACTCTTATGCCTATTTCTAAAATCACATTCCTGAAAAAAGTTACAATATTTTTTAAATGCGGAAATCTTTGTGAGCGTAAGAGATTTATTAATTATTCTAAACCTAAATCTATAAAAAGGAGCACGTCCCGAAATACGATATTCCCATACAGCACGGATCATTGCAATTATATTGCAGCAATATTGCAATGTTGCAAATTGCAATGCAACATTACAAAGACATTGCAGAAATATAGAGCCACAAAGTACCAGCACACTTGTAGCAACATGACATTAATATTTCGGAAATATTGCAAAATTCAATTTTTATATAATTTTAATAATAAAATATTATAATAAAATAATTTTTTGCAATATTTCTACATGAAAGATGTTAACGATAAACAATACTAAATGGTTCATTTTATTAAAACATTTTTCTTAAATTGGCTTATATTGCTGCACTGTATGCTTTGCGCAGCACATGTACGCGTTCGCAATTGTGTGCGTGTGTAGTAGGCGCCGGTCTTGCTGCACATATCTGTGATTGTCGTGTATTTCGTGATTAACATTTTTTATTGTTGCGTACGAGAAAAGGTAAGAACTTTTTGATAATATTATGTTTTATTATAGCAACCTATATATATTATGTATTAATTAATCATAATAGAATAGCATGTCCTAAGGTTAATAACCTAGGTTAATAACCTTAAAATTATTGAGATCGCAAAAGTAAAAATTATATTTATCTATGATATATGTTCGTATATTTTTTATGTGGATATTTTTTGCTTTCTCTAATTTTCTATTTTGCTGTAGATATGAACTTTAAAATATTTGATAAAAATATTTATGTATATTATCAGTATGTATATTTTTATGTAAATTTGAATTTTAACTCCTATTTTATTTTTACAGACATTTAACAAAGGAAAACAATAATGGACAAAATTCAATAAATTATTAATGGTAATAAAAGCGCCGCGTAAAGCTGAACCATTTTTATATATATCTCTAATATAAAAAAAAATATATTTTTATTTCGTGAACATGTTAAGTGCAATAATATGTTATGTGCAATGTTATGTTATTTATAACGTTAACATAAGTACAAATAAAGACATTTAATTACAATGTATCGTCAATAATTACACATTTATATACCCAAAAATAAATATATATACATCATTGCAAATTCATTACATTGCAATATTGCTACAATATTTTGATGCAATATTCCTAAAAGCGGACATTTTATCATTGCTGCAATTCCACAGCAATGATACAGCAACATTTTGCAGTGAATTTGCAAAGTTGCAATATTGCGGTGAAAGATTGCTACAATATGTATGCAATCTTTGTGTGCTGTATGGGAAATCTTACATTTGTTTACAATACAAAGAAAGAAAGAATGGAAATTGTTTGAAATCGAATTAAAGGCGATGGGAGAAGAGGTAATTGGTTCGAGATCGACTTTAAAGCGATAGGAGATGTAGAGTGGCCGATCGATAATTTCTAAGAATTCGAGATGAAAGAGATGACCGCTCTCGATGCAGTCACAAGTTATGGCTCTCGCTCTAGCTTATCGCGAGCCGCAAGTCTTTCGCCACTACACTCCTATCACTGCGTTTAAAACTGACATCAGTGGCGCCCAATCAGGGGCTTCCGCCTCCCGTCAATAAAAAAACTACCGCGATTTTTTCCAGTCATGATTATCATACGTTCTGGATCCTTCTAGAAGGATTCAAGGCTATAAAAGGGGCGCGCACAAGGCGCGGCCGGCACTTGACGAAAAATAATCGACGCGTACACGTAGATCTTCTTGCGCTAATTTATTCGACAAAGTTCAATCGCGACAATGAATCCAGCGCGCTTTCGTTGCTCGTGAAACATTGGTTTTCTGTGCGGTTTTATCGTTCGAAATCATCCGTTGCTTGCGGAAATCAAAGATTTATTTTTAGTAATTAATTTGTAAAAAGTGTACAAAGCCTGTTATTTGATTAAATTTCGTAGTGTCAAGTCGCTCGTCTTTCCTACCGTCCATCGTCCTCCTTACTTATCGAAGTTATTGTTATCGCAGCACTCCTCGCTCACGCGTCCACTTCTCTCGCTAACAGAGATAAAAGCGGAAAAACAAAGAATGGAACAATTAAAAATGGCAATCTAATGGGCCAGAGACTCTAGAAAAGGACAAAACGATTAAACAGTTAAATGATTATACAATTATAGAAACGATTGAAGTTAAACAAACAAAAGAGCAAATCCATTCTAAAGTCTTTCGTATCAGATGGTTTAGACTGTATTCTTTATAATTTTTAACATTTCATGCATGGTTTCTTCTTGTGCTTTTAAGAATACATTTAATATATATTTTGCATATAATTTCAGCATGTTTTAGAATAGCAAAATTTATTTAAATAGTCAATATATATATATATACAGGGTGAGTCATTTTAATCAACGCACGCAAATATCTCGTAAAGTAAGCAAGATGGAAAAAAATGTTTTATACAAAAGTTGTAGGGTTCAGAGGGGGACACATGATGAAAATATGGACTTGACCTTGAGTGACCTTTTCAAGGCCAAGTCAATGTGATCGATATTTTCTTAAATGGAACCCCCCATTTTTATTGCATATTCTTATAGCTTATGTCGAGAGCTTTCCAAAACACTATAATAAAGTATTTTTTCATTAAGTACTTTTTGAGTTATTTTATATTTTAATCTGACATATTTTGAT
>NW_021853485.1:3481353-3581973 GCF_003651465.1 Formica exsecta
CATTGCAATTATATTGCAGCAACATTGCAATGTTGCAAATTGCAATGCAACATTACAAAGACATTGCAGAAATATAGAGCCACAAAGTACCAGCACACTTGTAGCAACATGACATTAATATTTCGGAAATATTGCAAAATTCAATTTTTATATAATTTTAATAATAAAATATTATAATAAAATAATTTTTTGCAATATTTCTACATGAAAGATGTTAACGATAAACAATACTAAATGGTTCATTTTATTAAAACATTTTTCTTAAATTGGCTTATATTGCTGCACTGTATGCTTTGCGCAGCACATGTACGCGTTCGCGATTGTGTGCGTATGTAGTAGGCGCCGGTCTTGCTGCACATATCTGTGATTGTCGTGTATTTCGTGATTCACATTTTTTATTGTTGCGTACGAGAAAAGGTAAGAGCTTTTTGATAATATTATGTTTTATTATAGCGACCTATATATATTATGTATTAATTAATTATAATAGAATAGCATGTCCTAAGGTTAATAACCTATATAACCTTAAAATTATTGAGATCGCAAAAGTAAAAATTATATTTATCTATGATATATGTTCGTATATTTTTTATGTGAATATTTTTTGCTTTCTCTAATTTTCTATTTTGCTGTAGATATGAACTTTAAAATATTTGATAAAAATATTTATGTATATTTGCAGTATGTATATTTTTATGTAAATATGAATTTTAACTCCTATTTTATGTATATTTGCAGTATGTATATTTTTATGTAAATATGAATTTTAACTCCTATTTTATGTATATTTGCAGTATGTATATTTTTATGTAAATATGAATTTTAACTCCTATTTTATGTATATTTGCAGTATGTATATTTTTATGTAAATATGAATTTTAACTCCTATTTTATGTATATTTGCAGTATGTATATTTTTATGTAAATATGAATTTTAACTCCTATTTTATGTATATTTGCAGTATGTATATTTTTATGTAAATATGAATTTTAACTCCTATTTTATGTATATTTGCAGTATGTATATTTTTATGTAAATATGAATTTTAACTCCTATTTTATGTATATTTGCAGTATGTATATTTTTATGTAAATATGAATTTTAACTCCTATTTTATGTATATTTGCAGTATGTATATTTTTATGTAAATATGAATTTTAACTCCTATTTTATGTATATTTGCAGTATGTATATTTTTATGTAAATATGAATTTTAACTCCTATTTTATGTATATTTGCAGTATGTATATTTTTATGTAAATATGAATTTTAACTCCTATTTTATTTTTACAGACATTTAACAAAGGAAAACAATAATGGACAAAATTCAATAAATTATTAGTGGTAATAAAAGCGGCGCGTAAAGCTGAACCATTTTTATATATTTCTCTAATATAAAAAAAAAATATATTTTTATTTCGTGAACATGTTAAGTGCAATAATATGTTATGTGCAATGTTATGTTATTTATAACGTTAACATAAGTACAAATAAAGACATTTAATTACAATGTATCGTCAATAATTACACATTTATATACCCAAAAATAAATATATATACATCATTGCAAATTCATTACATTGCAATGTTGCTATAATATTTTGTTGCAATATTCCTAAAAGCGGACATTTTATCATTGCTGCAATTCCACAGCAATGATGCAGCAACATTTTGCAGTGAATTTGCAAAGTTGCAATATTGCGGTGAAAGATTGCTACAATATGTATGCAATCTTTGTGTGCTGTATGGGTTGTATTCAGAACGAGATTATAATAAAACTAATCATTTCTTTACAGATATTAATACAGATATTAATCATTAATAATCATTTCCTTACAGATATATTTAGTTATATAATTTAAAAGCTTTATCGTATAACAAAAAAATATAATTAATTACTTCTACTTTCTATATAGTACGTAATATCAAATTATTTTCAATCGTTAAGAGAGAATATCCTTTATATCTTTCGTCTAAATTCTTCCGGACCTGTCATCACGATAGTATCGCACGTGTTCATCCTTTGCAGGAGATTCATCCTTACTTCTTGTAGATGATCACTCGTAAAAAATCGCTCTCCGTTCCGCTTCCGATTCCGATTCCACGGAGCATTGTTCCGAGATACAAAAGTTATCCCAGTTGCTTCTTGTCATTTAAGAATCACCCATCTCGCGTGGAAACACAAACAACTCCGGTGTTCGTGCTAGTCGCTTTATTTTTTTAGACCACCCTCTTCTTACGGCCGCCACCATCTGTACGCATGCCGACTTTAAGTCGTTCGGCGACATTGGAACGCAAACGACAATCCGCAATGTTCGACGGGTGTAAGCCACCCTGTGCGCATCCTTCCTTCTTTCCGATACAATTTCAGAGGCAATGTTTTTTCTCTTCGTAATGCTATACAAAAATAGTCCTTATATTTGTTGCAAAATTCTGCGTAACATCGTAAAAAAAGTATTTGTAAATTTATAGATATATGGATTTTATAGATATATGGATAATTGCGTTAATCATTAAAAAAAATGGTAAAGTTATAAAACTTAAAAAATCTTTTAGAAAAGTCTTTTAAAAATTGTATAAAAAAATTTGCTTTCTTTCAATGATAATTTATTATCACACCTTCGTATCCGTCGATTTGAGAATCATCATTAATGAGAGTATAATATCATTGTGTCGTTTGATGTTTTAAAACTGTATGACATCCACAATAAAACCGCACACCATCGAAATAACTACATTAATACATCGGATAAGAATGTGGAGCGGTCGCTTTTGTCAAACAAAAGTCTGACGTATTGCTCGAGAAAATACTTCGGGGAAGAAGAAGGAAAAAAGAAGAGGAACCGACGCTATTCTTGTGTCCAGGTGTGAGCTTGTAACGCCAGTGTAAATATACAACACTTACGCCATTCCGACGAAGGCTCTTCGAAAACTATTAACGTATCTCCCCTCCTGTCCCGCAACCCCCGCCGCACTTTTGTGTTTCGACTCATTTCTCGCCTACTTGGTACGTGTTTTGATCTCTAGAAACTATAAACCACCCGCTTTATTAACGATCAGGATCCCCGACGTCGAAACAGCATTATCCCGTCCCGGGATCGAGAACAGCATCAATCGTACACGCTAATACCGAATGGTGATCCTTCAAAATTATTTCGGTCCGAATCTCATCACAGCTACTACCCACACAGAAATGGTCTCTTATTTCGTAAACAGTCGGCATGATAATGGAACAACATTTCTCTAAAAATATTCCCCTCCTCCCCGTGGAATATATTTTAAAAATAATTTAATAAAACACATTTTAATTAAAAAGATATAATGAATGAAATAAATGCGCTTTCTTTTCTTATTGGTATATGTAAATTGAGCGAATAAAAATCTTATTATTTAGTACCGTGTGATAAAAATTTGATACATTATTGTCCGACTTTTTAGCTGTCAAAAGAAATCTCTATGAAATATTGTAATAATAATGTGTATTATTTTATATTCTCGATATTATATTATTTTTATGGAATATTCTACGACAATTTCGTGTCAATTGAAATCAAAATCGAGTGACCAAATGATTTCTAATAAGCTTTAGCGCAAGCACGCATCGTGTGCATTATGGATGATACGTATTTTTTGAGACACAGACACACACATTCAACACATGCATATAACTTCTGTACAGAAGCTTCATGTTCTCGTGAATCGAGTCGACTTATTTATCATGATCGGAAGCTGAAAAGTCGAGTTGTTCGCTTAAGAGTAAGTAAATGAGAGAAAGAGAGAGAAAGAGAGACAGAGTGAGGGTACCACTTCATTAGGCAATAACGTATCAAGCTCATCATGATAGCATATTAAATTTTTTATTCGCTCAAGTCGCAAGATAAATGGTACACAGACTGATAAAAAAATATGTATTCTTTCATTTGCTACATCCTTTTAATCAGACTGTCTGATTGTAAAAAAAATTATTTTTAACGTATGAATGTGAGAATATAATAATTGCAACAAAAATAAATAAATTTTTTTTTTAAGTCATTACATATTCTCCTATCGCGGTGTATCTGATGATTCAACTTGCTAACTTAAGCAAGTATTATCAAATTCCTGTATTACAGAATACTGATTGCGATATTTATGATCTTGTTGATTACAAAACGATGATTCGGTTTATTTCATTAATCATGACGCATATATACGCTTATATACGCTTCAAATCTAGAAAAAAATAGCAAAATAAATATCTGTGTTTTCTTGGATTAAGAATAAATAATGATAAGCAGTCGTGATAGCGTCAGCGTGTTACAGACAACGCGTACTGATACGATGTACGCGTAACGCGTATTTATTCGCGCAGACAATTTAATTATCATCTCTAGATAAAAGAATCCAATATTTTTTAAAGAAAGAGAAAGTCACTGTCTGAAACGACAATTAATTTTAATATTAAATAATTTAAAAATACTCTTCATGCTTGACAAAAAATAGCAATTACTTCTTCGAATGTTGAAACTGTAGAATCTGAAAAATTTTCCAATTACCGAAATAATGTAACTCAGACTTTCAATGCGATACTTCTTATGTACTTGATAATTTTCATGCCAATGCGTAGGTGGACGTTCCGTACGGGCGTGTCAGGTGCGAGCCAAGACGCAACCAAGGTGAAGACGCACCCTTGCTTAAGAAATTCGGAGGCTTACGACGGGCCAACGTGAATCGTTTTTTAACGATAGCGTAGGTCGAACCGACAAGACGCGATGATGAACCGAGTTAAAATCTCGCGTAAATCCCTGCACGCATGTACCGTATGCACGCACACACATATATACACACACATGGGCTCTGTTTCGTGCGCGTAGCAAAGCGAGGGAGTCTCGAAGAGACGATCTTCAGTTTCGGTTAAGCATTCATCGAAGAGAGAATACATCTCACTCCCGTCTCCACCTACGTCATTCGCCCTAAGTCGTCTCAAGTCACCCCGGGTGTGCACGAGGTTTCGGCTTCCGGCTTAAAGTTTCAACGTCCACCCACACCGTTGCCGATCCTCAGCAGCGTGCTCGAAGGACTTCCGTTTCCCAAACAATATGACCCGTCGTCATTTCGGGAACAACCTCGGTCAGGATCAGCGATGAAAATCTCACGGGGAAGATCGGCGATGAAGATCCGAAAAATTTGAAATCGATGCGCGGATCTAATAAATCGGGCTAAAATAAGAAGAGAACGAAAATGCGAAGGTCGTTCGGTGTCCTATTATGTGTCACGTGATAGTGCGTATGATGTGAGGTGATACGAGTGTTTTATCATGACAGTCGTCCATGACAATCTCTCGGATTTTCGATAAAACCATATTTGTGAAAATATCAAAGATCCAATGGCGTCCGTATTAGGGGCGGTTGTACCAAGGATCTCTCTCGTCGAAGTAATACCGATGCAATTAGCGTGTCGATGGTAATTGACACCTCGTAGCAAAGAAGAGAGAGGAGCAAACGAGTGCAGAGAATTATTTTCTCCGACTGGAGAGGGTGATTTTCGTTCATTCATTGTTTACCTGCACGTATAGACGCGCGATGTACGCACGAAGAGTGCCGAGAAAAAGAGGCCTTTCCTCTCCTGAAACAAGAACAGGTAAGATGTCATTTTACATGTAATTTTATCAATTATTTTCATAATTTTATCAATAGCATGTTGATTTTTTTTCGACAAAAATATCGAGTCAGCAATGTAGATTATTGATATCGGGGATGTGTATGTATGTGTGTGTGTGTAAATTATAATACATATATGTAACGGATTATATTTATTATAATTTTTTTTAAAGAAAAATATATATTTATATATTTATATACATATTTATATATTTATATACATATTTATAAAGATATTATAAATACAGTCCACAGTGTTATAAATTTTAATGCAATGAAATTAATGCTTATAAAGATTTGAAAGTTTGATTTGACGTATTTGATGTGTTTACTTGCGTCAGGAATTCTGAAAGCTTCTCTTGAGAAATCTGAATACACACGGTAGCTTGTTCTTCATCTCATTGGGTTAATAGGTTCGTGGAATAATCAAGAGTCATCTAATTTGTATCAAATTCAATTAAAAGTCTGATACATAAATTACCAAGAATATATTATATTATAAGTAACGATAACGATATGACCACTTCACAAATTATATTTAATGTGAATTGATGAAAGTTATATTGAAGTTTCGTTATTTCAGTTATTTCAGAGAAATTTTAATCAGACTATTTCTATATATATTGTAATTCGATACTTTATTTTAATTTTTAAAATTTAAAATCATTAAATAATCTTTGAATATTTTAAATTTAATATTTTATGTATATTATATTAGATAACGAAAACAGACGTATATGGACTGACACATTTTTCTTTCTCTCTCTCTTTTTCTATATCTATCTCTAACAATATCCTAGCAATATTCCAGGAATAAATGAATCACATAATTTAATGATGAATCGTGATGATTATATCTGTAGAGACCTTTGACTTTTCTTTACGCCTAAAATTCTATTTTGAATTTTATAAATTATTAATCTCAAATACAAATATTGTAATTAGATATTTTATAACACATTGTAAACAGCGTGAAAATTATATAATTCGCAATTAATCATTTAGCTCAATTAAGAAGCTGTTTGCAAATATTAGATAAATATGAATAATTTATCAATTTATCAAGAAAAAAATAAAGAAATTTTATTTATGTTAGCACTAATTTATTTATAATGTTAGTGTATTTTTAGCGTTACGTATATACTTGACTGATGTGCGTGCGTAAATATGTATAACTATACATTTATTATATGTATATATTAAAAAGAAAAATATGTATAAATTTATTACATTAAAAGTAAAATTATATATAAAAAACTAACTAACAAGATTAGAAATCAGAATTGACTAAACTTATCTATATATATTTTGTCTAGCAAACAGATGGTTTTTCTAGAAAGAAATCGGGAATCAACCCTGTTTTTATGCCCTCTGTCGTTATCTGTAATATTGGGTACTTTCGACCTTTCGATAAGTCCGGTTCAAGATGATAACCGCATACGTTCACAATACTACGTTCACACAACACAAAATAGAATATCTTATATATAAACTTTTAATATTTCGTTAAAATTTACATACTAAAATTGTCATTTTGATAATTAAACCAGGTTTATATATCATAAAATAGGTTTTTATATTTGTATAATGTCGCGAGCAAAATAATAAAAAATGTGCTCTATTTGTATAAGCTATTATATTATCACGAAGATCAGTAGAAAGAGCCTGTAATCAGGAAGTGTAAATAGATGACAAAACTTTACTTTTTATTTTATTTCAAACATGAGTTATTTTAACGGAATTTTGATTTTAGATTTAATTACCAAGATATAATTTTAATAACTTTTAATTTCTCTAAACATATTATTTCATATTATATAAGAAGCCTTGTTTCTGATTAAAATAAATAATCTACGCTTTTCGTTTCAGACAGTAGTTGTAAATCGTCCTGTATATAATATTTATTTGTATGTATATATTGTTTCACGACCACCTCGCGATTCATCGTAATCTCTTTCGGTCCCTTCATGAATCGTACGTTTAGGTAGGATGAGGCGTTCGCGCAAATATAATGCCCCGATTGTAGTCTGCAGGCCTAAAGGCTGGATTTGCAAATAAACGCGTCTCGGCACACGTGGTTGCATTGAAGTTTCCAAATTTATCATCAACTAACCATAACAGTAAAAGATAATGTATCAGATTCAATTAGGATCGAATGTCACTATTGTTACTTTTGTACTGTTTGTTACTTTTTCGATTAAATCAAAAGCTATCATAAGTTTAGTAGAATAATGAATTCTAAAACTGTAGCAACAACTGGTACCCTCCTTCAAAAGTATTCCTAAGAAAGGGTAGATTTTATATTTGTTAAGAAAATGCCATACAGTATTAATAACTAAACTGATTAGTCGAGTTCTTACAAATTAGTAAATTATGATGTTGCATTATATCATAATTACTGGAAATGTGTATAAATGCAAAGCATAAACTAAAACAATTCTCTGCTAACTACTTACTACGCGATATTCATGCTATCGAGGGTCAGCCGGGGGAGCCAATAGTGGTTTTCTATGTCGCGCATTAAATGGCAAAGAGCAGAGGTCAGTAATAATGTAATAAACGCGTATAAATGCGAAAATCCCGATATCTGGCGGCGGCATAATTGATTGCGGTGGTAGGAATTAACCCTCAATAAATTGCACGAGCGATCACGTCGCTCGGAATCCCCTTCGAAAGGCACTTTCACCGATGAGGAAGAGGGACCACCGTCTTCCTAGTTGCATCCGCGTGACAAGGTTGCGACGAATCGTGTGTCACACGTGTCAATCCATTATATTTCAGCATTATATGTGCACACGTGCCGCTCGAATGCGGCATCGATCTCGTCGAGAGAAACGGGCGATCTCATAAATATGGGAAATCTCGTAATGGAGATACTTGCAGGCAGGCAAGGAATATACGGGGCGATAATAGGTACACATAGCGAGACTCGTTGTCGGGGAGCGCTGACCGCAGAGATAACGCTTTGACCCGTTACATGCTTCAAGAGTACCAAATGAATGCCTTCACTGTCTCTATCTTTCTGTGCCCAATCCAAATACGTAGCCCTTTTTCTTTCCCCGAGCTGCGCCCTTTACAGTCCGTTTGCGATGGTCCTGCGAATCTCACGGAGGCAATCTCTTTGCCTCCCGGCACGACCGACGCCACAGCGACAAAAGTCCGCCGTCAAATTCCAGCGTTAACTGCTGGAAATCCACGCTGTATCTTAAATTTTCCATTTTTTGAATGACATTTTATTCAAACGCGACTCATCTGAAATATCTGCAATTTTTATTCAAAGACAGAGAAGACATATATTGCAACGTTATGTTCGCTTTATCTTCTATGAAAAGATTGTATAAATTACCAGAGGAAAATCACTTGGTGCAAGGTCAGGGCTGTGAGACGGGTGGTCCAGCATCTGTGTCCTCCAGGATCTTGACATTGATTTCTTTGCTATTGGAATCGATGCCTTGATGCACTAGTGGAATAAATAACTAGATATGTGAAGAATATGTGGGAAAGTAATATGTTACAGTTATATATGAATATATGTATTCTCACATACCACACATGACAGGTCTTGTTATCTTATTTATTGAAATGCCCTCGTAGAGATCCGCCGCAAGGCGTAGAAAATAATGCAAAATAAATAATAATTATTGCAGATTTATCTGTGAACGTATCCAATCAACAGCAGTCAGACGTAATAGCGTCGTCGATCTACGGAAGTTCCGAGATCAAGGCGTGCAAGCATCATCCGTACATCTGCGGAAAGGAGGCGGCCTGTCGCAGCTTCCCGGACAGCACATCGAAATGCGTGTGCCCTCACGACTTGTCGCCACCCACGCCGGATTTAAGATGTCCAAATCGTGTAATCGGTAAAGCTCTGCGCGATTATTATTCGCCAAAACTCCGCTGTAAAAAAAAAAAGAGCAATGCTGTAATTAATAATTTAGAGTAACGATTAATTTGATGAAAACCTAAATAATTACGAAAATATATAATTCATTGTCCATATAGTAAAGATAAAACCAATGTTACAATTTAATACGTCGTAACGTGAGTCAATAATTTTGTGTAGTTCCTCTAACGCCTCGTCCGATACACAACATAATCCCACCAAGTAACAACAATGGCACGAATAGTACGAAGCCCTCCGGGCTTCCGGAGGCTGAGCAGGTATCTTTATTATTGAGTATAATCCCAAAGTTTTATATGCATATGTTTAGGTCTACACAATAATCTCGTTTGACTATTTATAAATATAAGAATGATTTAAATGCGACAGGTGGAAGGATTAAGATACAAGGTACCTGAAATAGTAGGAGCAGCTGTAGCTTTCGTCGCGGTAATAATGCTTTTATTGAGTATTGTATACGGTGTAAGAAGACGGAGTTATAGCATCAAATCTCAAAGAAGTCCTTTAGATGTAAGTCGTTTTTTTTAATAAATATATTTTATTATTTTGAATTAGATTAACTGAAATCAGTTTCTTACTAGCCTAGTGTTTGCATTTATTATTATATTATACATCTTAAAATTAATAACGCGCATTTAATGATCTTTGATAATTATAATAATGTCCCGCTTTTGATGTATCTTATTAGGGGACTCCAATAAATCTGAAAAAAGGATTATTATTAGCGCATAAGTATACGCCTAATCCTCAATATTTCACCTGCACTTCTCCTGGGGTTCTGATTATACAACGGGAGAGCCTCACATTTTTACATGACATCGGCGAAGGATGCTTTGGAAAGGTTTTCAAAGGTACAAAATCATTTAAATTGAGTAAATAAAAATACATAACAGAAAAAAAACTCAAAAAAAATTCATAAAAGTATTCAGTAATCCTTTTTCTTCTTTCTTCAACACTTAGAAATTTAACTTCACAAAATGGATATTCTCCGAATATTAATAATATTTTTTAACTTATTTTTATATATATATATGATTATATAGCTTCATGAATTATTATAAATAACGTCAGAGATATTTCTTAGAATAAAAATTTTACAGGTGAATGGCATAACGGAGACACGAAAGAGATTGTTGCTATAAAAGTCTTAAAAGATACCGCCACGCCCGAAACCGAACAAGACTTTATGCGAGAAGTAGATATTATGTCCACGTTCAGTCATACGAACATCTTGTCCCTAAAGGGAATGGTGCTTCGAGATGCAGCGAATAATCCGTGGATGGTGTTCGAGTATATGCCATACGGTGATCTCGCCGAGGTACTACGGGCCAACTCCCCGCAATTTAGATTGTCGAAACCCGGCGTGCAATCATTAACGAAGGTATCGTAATCGATCACACACGTAATCAATTACGAAATATTTTTATAATACGGCAAAACACGCTAAAGTTCCGCATTTGACGCGAATTTAATTACGTGTTGCTACAGCAATTCTTACATTACGATGCGGTATTCACATGCGATTTATCGTTAATCGCGTTTTTTATATCCGAAACAAACCATTATATGTATCTATTATCGCACACATACACGATATAAAATTTATATTATAAATGCAGTTAGCGCGATTTTTTTTATCTCGACGGAAATAATTCAAAGATAAAATATCATTGCTTATAGAATTCGCTGCATTGGATTTCGATACAAATAGCAGCTGGCATGTCTTATTTGTCGGCGCAAAGATTCGTGCATCGCGATCTGGCGTGTCGAAATTGTCTGGTGGGTTCAGACTTAGTGGTGAAAATCGCTGATTTCGGCATGTCGCGAGATATCTACACCTGCGACTATTACAAGGTACAAATTCATTCAAGTATTATGTAAAATTATAATATAAAAAAAATTCGATACTTTTTCTTCTTTTACATAGAGGAAAGGAGAACTCTTGATGCATCATTTCTCCTTAATCATATCTTTAATGTGAGCGCGTAGTAGCTACATTACATAATTTTAAATCATCACATTTTTTAAATATACTCAGATTGGAGGATCACGTTTGCTACCAGTTCGTTGGATGTCGCCGGAAAGCGTAATGTACGGAAGGTTTACGTTAGAAACTGATGTCTGGAGTTTCGGTGTTGTCCTTTGGGAAGTATTCTCATTCGGGAAGCAACCTTATTACGGTCATAATAACGAAGAGGTCAGAAATGTGCTTCCAATAGCTCTATTAGTCTATTAATTCTATTATAGAGACTCAAACATATTTTTACAACGCACACACAGGTTGTAAAACTCATATTACAAGGCATCATGCTTCTCCCACCGGATGAATGTCCGCCTGTCGTTTGCCAGATAATGAGCGACTGCTGGAAGATGGAACCGCGGGAACGAATCAAGTTTCCCGACATCCTGGATAGGCTGGAGAAGGCGCAGAGCAAATTGATCCAGCAAGGATCATTGCCCAGACCGCCGCAGGGTCCTGTGACAGTTCGTACCCCGGATGTCTTGGATCCAGATGGTTACTTGCTTCCGGCTCCCGCGACTCCTCGCGAATATCTGCAAGCTCTTCCAGCTCTATCCGACTGATAGCGTATTTATTATATAACAATGGAACAATTGTCTTTGAACCGCAATTTTCCAAATGCGCGCGCGAATGCGAAGCAGTAAAATGACAGAGAAATGCGAAATATGACCTAAATTCCTCAGAGAGAAATAAGGATATGTAATACTTCCAGATTATGTGAAGCAATCACAGTGATACCATCAGCTGAGAAGTTATGAATATAAAGCACATGGTCCATTATTATTTGATGGAATAAGTAGCAAATAATATGCCATGCTTATTTGTATAAAAGTTAATCTGTATAAAAACAAAATTTTTATGCGGTAATTCTGCGATAAATTTAATTTTTCACAGCCTTTTCATAAATTTCATACATTGCATATTTTCTCGTAATTAAATCTGCAATCCACATTTTATTTTAAAGGAAATTCCACTTCAAATTGATTTAAAAATTACGAATATTTCAGCATTTCCGCTAAAAAAGTTAACATACTGAACAAATCTTAAACTATAATGGTACAAATAAATGTTGTATCATTAAGCAAGAATCATTATAATAATGATTGTTGTTAATGTCAACAAATGTAAATTATATCTTTTACATCAGGGAAATGTATACGAAAGCTTGTGAATATTAAGGCTTCTGAACGCGTGCGCACTCACGAGATAGTATTAATGTCGTTTATATATATGTTAGAGCTATTTTATTAATATTTTGAAGTGTAATGTTGTAATGCCGTTAATTTGATAAGTCTGCAGAGTAAAATGATAAATAAAACGTTAATGTGAGAATTATTTAATCAAGCATATCGCGTTTATCGGACGGGTGCAATTAAATTGCAATTATGCAAAATATTTGTTGTTTGATTTTTTATACGTCGATTTATTCTTGCTAAATCTTCATTTTAATTGCACTTCCGCGTTTAGAGATGCTATCTTGTGAAGTTTGTAAAATAATTATGTAAATCAAACTTTAAAGAAGCATGGATAGAAAGTATTTTCGATAGTTTATACGATCGTTTCGATACGGTAATTATAATGTAGTATTTTAATTAATTTTTATTAAAAATTTAAGAAAAAGAATTATTGTCACGATAATTATTGTTTTTTTTTTTCGACTCAAATAAAAAAGAATTTTTAGTAACAGTAAAAAAATAGCGATATAAAACACTCTCTCTTTATATAAATACAAAAGTATGGCTAGAATAAAATGGGCATGAAGGAATGCGGAAAAGAGATACGAAAGCATACCGATGAGCTTAATTTAAAAATATGGTAAGTTTTTGGATGTGAAATGGACTGGTTCTGAGCCAGCGAGACTCCGCGATTTTCCGCAGATCATCTCGATTATTGTTGCCGTGATACGTGACGGTCTTTTGTTTCGAAGGTAGCTTGGTTTCGAGAAGAGCGAGATTAGACGACACGGACGAAACGCGACGTTCGAAACATTCTCGATTCGACTCTCCGCATTTCCCATTGCCACCCAACAACTGCGACAAGAATGTTCGAAGAACATTGCGTGCTGCAGTCGATGCGATTCCCGCAGAAGCTCTGGCGAATAGTGAACGAATGCCAGACCGGGGCGATACGATGGGGTGCGAATGGCGATACCGTACTGCTCGATTACAAGAGATTTCAGACAGAGTACTTGGACGCACGCCGGCCCATCTTCAAGACGAGCAACATTACGAGCTTCATTCGGCAGCTGAATCTTTACGGTTTCCGCAAGGTGACCTCCCACAGCCGCGATCCAATTTGCAATTCCTACAACCCGCACGTGCACGAGTTTCTGCATGACAATTTTCGCGCCGATCGTGTCGACCTATTATCCAAGGTATGCCGAAAGACCGGTGGAAAGAACAAATGCTTGCAGTACGAGATTACAAAAAGCGCGGAGGAGAGTCCGCGATTACAGGCGAATTGCGTATCCCGCTTAAAACTGTGTCAGGTACATTTGCCGAATACGAACTGCAACATAAATGCAAAAAAACTAATTCATTTTGATGTCATATAACAAAAATATTCACATGATTCTTTAAATAAATATGATCGATTAATATATGATAAAGGATCAGAATAGATAATGTTAATAAATATTAGTTATTTAAAATTAATTAATATTACTTGAGTTTTTTCAATATTAAATGTGACCTACTTCTTAATAAAAAAAATTAATAAATGTTACAGATATTATATAATTATTATAATTCTCTCTCACTCTCAATAGTTGGCTTTGACTAAAACTTTAGAGCAAATTATTCAAGAATATCGGCGAGAACACGAAAAAAGACCAATTGTAATGCAGAGAGAGGATAATAGTCCGAAAAAAATAACAAACTCCCAAGACACAGGTATAAATACTAAAATTTGGCTTAATTATTTATGCCATAATGTATTATTGTATCATTCAAAAAGTTTATTTGTTCTTTCATTAAATTTTTTGATGAAACTACTATTAATAAAATTTTGTAAAATTATTGTCAACTATAATACATAATTATTGCATTAACAAAATCCATAAAAATATATCAATTTTTTATGAACAAATTGAGAAGCAGAAATATCTTTTAATGTATACAGAAACCAATCTAAATTAATGATCTTTTTTTTTAATATACAAGTTTATGGGAAATTGATCTTAGCTGGTAAAAGAATTTCATTGAAATGGTTCATTCTACTCCATCTTGTCAGACATCATATAAGAACCTTGGCATGGTTCGAGATAAATTTCTTGACACATATCATTTTGCACCTCGAAATTTCAATATATTTAAAATAGACATTAGTAATTATTAATACCAAATAATCTTTTTCCCCTCTCTCTTGAGAATAAATTTACTTTAAAAACATTAACAATGGTTATATACATATTAAATATTATATATTTAAATATTAAATATTAATATTAAATATAAATATATGTGTGTTTTAGATATTTAATATTCAATATTATATATCTAAAACATTTATATAAATGCATTTATATAAATGCAACATTTATATAAATGTTTTAGATATTAATAACTACATACATTTTACAGTTCCTCTTTTATACGAGGTCGAATTTAACAATGTTCCGAATCGAAAATCTGTCCTAGAACGGAATGAAAAATATTCTTCGTTTCTTCCTTCAAACATCAATTCGTCCAAAGGCAAAACAATGTCATTACCTTGGTATATCGCTACGACAGATAAATGCAATCTACATTTTAACATTCCAGACATTCATTGAAATTAACTTGAAACTGCTGGTTTTAATGTTTCCTCTTAAGCAATATTCACATTACTTATGATAAAGTTTCCTAATGTGATATGTATTTTCGATCTGTTAAATTAATTTAATATAATGTGACAATAAAACTAGTTATCACATATACACGCATTAATAAAATATGTAAATGTTTATGTTATAATTTTAAAAGGATTGTAAGATGTTGACAATGTTGACATGTAAAACAAATAAAAAATAGCAAGATCTGTCTTTATGTAAATATAGTCAACATTATCATCATTATCAACAATAAAAATAGAGAGCTTAAAATTTTATTTATTTTATGGTAAATAAGCTAACCATAATTCTTTAATCAAAAAGCATTATATATATATATAAATTACATATAAAATTAAATGGAATCAACATTATCACTTTTTTTACTTGTACTAGGTTCAGATTCCTGATTCTTTCGTTTAATTTGTTCCATTTTATGTCTTTCTAAAAAACTTTTAAATGACTCCACTTCTTTCTTTTCTTCATCTTTATCTTCTTTGTTTTCTGTTCCATCTTCATCTTCGCTTGATTCATTGCATGCATGTTTCAGATAGATCTCAGAGGTCTCACGACTACTGCTAACTGTTGACATTAATGGTACATCTTCTCCCATTGTTTTTTTACCAATCTTTTCTAACTGTTCCTTTTCTGTCTTTTGTCGTTGAGCATCCCTCTCTGTCTTAACTTTTTTCCATGTTTTTCTATAATCACTTTAAAAATAAAACAAGTTATTGTTTATATTGCAAAAAATAAAAGTTATGCAGTATCATTCAATGTAGCATTCAATTGTAACAATATATATATCCTGAAAATATATAGCATTTCTTACATTTCATATTCCTGCACAGCAGCTTCGGTTAGCTTGAGAAATTCGTCAATTCCAGCACCTGTTACTGCAGAAACGCCACAACATTGCAAGTGACCATAAAATTCATCTAGTGCAAGTGCCATACTACGTGTTAAATTGCTGATATAACCACTTTCCATATCAAGTGCTTCTTGAAAGGCTTCAAAATCATGCATCCACTCGATTGCATAACTATGCTCAACAATATCAATCTAAAATAAATTAATCATGCATCAATATTTAGCTGATTATATCCAAATTGTTCAAAAATTAATGTATGATAAGAAAATATATATATCATAAATCTATTATAGTTTTACAAACCTTATTCATGACTACAATAAAGGGTAGTTTGGTTTTATAAAGTATAGAACAAGCATACAACATATTGGACATAAACGTGACGGGATTAACGCTTCTCACAGTATCTACTACATATATTACAATGGTTGGAAATTGAGATGCTAATGCTTCTGTTATGATTGAACCACTGGCTGACCATGTAAAGACCTCAATTTGTCCTGGTGTGTCAAAAATTACATAATTGTGCTCTTCACTAGCTTTGTTAATAAGTTCGATAACTTGATGAAATTTTGTAGTAAAGAGATTTAAACTTGTAACTATACCACCATTTGGACCTAATTTATATTGTTTCATTACTTCTTTGTAATTTACAGTGTCTCTTATATCTGGAAAGAAAAAATAGCTCTCTTTAAATCAAATATTATTAAATACCAAAAGTACAAAATTTTTGTTAGATCAAAAGCATAATGATAAAAACAATATTGAATGCAATATTAAAAGGAATATATATTGAATACTGTCAAATTATTAACTTGCATAGAATATCAAATATGTAAATATAACATTGTATTAAATGACAATTACCTATATTAGCAGGATATGGAACATCTTTACAAGCAGGATCTAAATTAACGACATATGGTTTTCCTACATCATGCAATCTAGAAACAAGTCTGGAAACAAATGATGTTTTTCCAGCACCAGCCATCCCAAGTACAATAATGCATGGTATCTTTTTATCTGTATTTTGACTATCTGTTGTAGATGCAGTATCTGAAGTAACATTTGTCGCTCCTGCAGTATCCAAGTTATCTTTTGCTTCAGACATTTCGAAATCTGGAAATTTTTAATTTTGTATTATATATTTATTATAAATCTTGAATATTTATTTTAGATTAAAGGTTACTTCAATCAAACTCCAATAACTTACTCAGTAATTAACCTAAAGACTAATACCTGTATTTTATTAATATGGATAGAATTATTAATTTTTTGTTATTTGGCATATCAAAAAAGATTACATTAGAAATGAATTATATAATTAGAAATCTTGTAAGCAATTCTATTAGCTAAATTAATCATTGGGGTTTGATGGAAGAGAATGTTTAAATAAAACATTTTTTTCTGTTTATTAGATTTAATTATATTAGTTAATAGTATTATTATTATAGTTCATAGTTAAACATACATATAAAATGTGTAAAAATTATCTATGAACATATATAATCAAATAATATAAAAATATAATTTTATCATAGTTTGAATGCTTTTCTTGTTAGTATACAACTTTGCAAAGTTAATCATATACACTAATTTCTTTATCAAACAAGTCTTAAATAACTTACCTATTTTTTTATAACCTATTTAAAAAAATTTATCGAAAATGATAATTATTCTTTTATGTACGCAGTTACTTTTCAATTAAAGTGATTTGAATCCGTAATAGACGATTAAAAAGACCTCTGGATTCGAAACTGTGGACATCCATGTGTGAATCACTCTACATATAAAACATAAAACACATTGCAGGCAAGTCGGCTTATTTATATGTGCAACGTAAAGCTGGGTTTCTAATCCATGTTCTATATATCGACCAATCCGGACAAAGATTTTTTTGTCCTGATTAGTATCGTTTCTCGAATAACCAATCAACGTGCAATTTCGTTTAGAAAATAGAAATAAATATGTGTAGGTTTTAAGCCCGTATCAGACTACGCATTGAATATTGAAGATTGAAGATTAAAGATTGGAATTTGACTAATCAGAACAAAAGGGACTAAAATTTCTTTATCCTGATTGGTCAAATTTCAATCTTGAATCTTGAATCTCAATCTTCAATGCGTAGTCTGATACGGGCTTTAGACAGTGCTAGCAAAACGCGCGAACAAACCTTACCATCCCGAAAGAGATGTTGAATCAATTTGTGATCAATTTATTTATGCACACATCTCACAAATTTGTATACAAACCTTATGTTTTGATCAGATTGTTCTCTAACATATTATACATTGCTGCAAATTCTGATAAATAATCTGAATACAATAATATTGTAATGAAAATCTAAATGTCACGCAAAAATTTTCATTGTATTTGCTAAAGCTAAAGTACAAGCGATACAAAGTTTATGAAGATTGAAAGAATTGATGATTAGTATATTAGATATTTATAATTTATAACGTAATTTGTACTGCATACTGCTAGATTTATAACACGATAAGGAAAATATTTACAAAATGACATCTATTATAAAACTCCACGCTGTTTCTGGGGCGATGGACGAATCTCCGCCTTGTTACATATTACAAGTTGATGAATTGAGAATATTATTGGATTGTGGATGGGATGAAAACTTTGATCAGGATTTTATAAAAGAATTGAAAAGGTATCTCTTCGCAAAAAAAAAATTGTATGTGTTATTGTAATAAAATATATAATAATTATATTTTCAGACATGTCAATCAAATAGATGCGGTATTACTTTCGTATCCAGATCCATTACATTTAGGTTCGTTACCATATCTGGTAGGTAAATGTGGCCTGAATTGTCCCATATATGCCACCATACCTGTCTACAAAATGGGTCAAATGTTTATGTATGATATGTATCAGGTATGCAACTTTAACATATGAAAGTATAAAAATTTTGATATATTTCAAATTAATTATAAGATAATTTAAAAGTATTGTACTCACATTATAGTCCCGTCACAATATGGAAGATTTTGATTTATTTACTCTGGATGATGTTGATGCTGCATTTGATAAAATTGTACAGCTGAAATACAATCAAAGCATATCAATGAAAGGTAAGGGCTATGGTGTTACATTGACACCTTTGCCAGCAGGACACATGATTGGTGGAACAATTTGGAAAATTGTGAAAGTTGGAGAAGAGGATATAATATATGCTGTTGATTTCAATCATAAAAAAGAACGTCACTTAAATGGTTGTGAATTAGAAAGATTACAAAGACCATCATTATTGATAACAGATGCATTCAATGCTACATATCAGCAAGCTAGACGAAGGACAAGAGATGAGAAGTTGATGAGTAAATTTCATATTTTTTATTGAAATTAAGATATTGATAAATAAATGATATTTTAATAATCTATTTATATTTTTGTTTAGCTAATATCCTGCAAACATTGCGAGGTGGTGGTAATGTATTAGTCAGTGTAGATACTGCGGGCCGTGTACTGGAATTGGCACATATGTTGGATCAACTGTGGCGTAACAAGGAATCAGGATTACTTGCCTACTCGTTAGCCCTTCTTAATAATGTGAGCTATAACGTTGTAGAATTTGCAAAATCGCAAATTGAATGGATGAGTGATAAATTAATGAGGAGCTTTGAAGGTGCACGCAATAATCCATTTCAATTTAAACATTTGCAACTTTGTCACAGTATGGTTGAACTAAACCAAGTTCCAAGTCCAAAGGTAAGAGAATCAAAATTATGCAACTCATGTATATACACACATCTCACATCCTAAATAATTTATTTCAAAGATAATTTTAAATGCTATATTTAGGTGGTTCTTGCAAGCACTCCAGACATGGAGTGTGGATTCTCACGTGAACTATTTCTCCAATGGTGCACTAATCCACAAAATAGCATTATACTAACAAGTAGAACATCTCCTGGTACACTTGCTAGAGATTTAGTGGAAAAAGGAGGAAATCGAAACATTACCCTTGAAGTAAGGAGGCGAGTGAAACTCGAAGGTATTGAACTGGAGGAATATCAGAAAAGAGAAAAGCTAAAGCAAGAGCAAATGAAACAGGAACAAATGTATGTATATATACATCTACCTATCTCATTCAGTTATATTTATATTTTACTTAATTTTGTAATATGTTTTATTAGGGAAACTGCAGACGTTAGTTCCGAATCAGAAGACGAAATAGAAGTTGGTGGTGGAAGAGGAAAACATGATTTACTGGTGAAGCAAGAGAGTAAACCTGGTTTCTTTAAACAAAGTAAAAAGCAATATCCCATGTTTCCATTTGTGGAGGAGAAGATCAAAATAGACGAATATGGAGAAATCATAAAGTAAGAATATTTCTACATGCCACAAAGACATATATTTACTCAACAGCAATATGTAAAATATAGCCAAACCTTCTAAAGCAGTGACATATACACTTAATCTCTCTTTCTGTCAAAAGTCTCTGCATACATCTCTGTGCACAACATTATTTAAATATAAAAAATGCTAGAAGTGAAATTATTTGCATGTATTTATATTTCAACAGTAATTAATAAATACAAAAAATTTCTCTCTATTAATATAATTTGGATAAATATACTTAATTACATGTGTTTTATGAGAATAATCTTTGTTCCCTACTATATTTATTATTACAGACCAGAAGATTATAAGATAGCAGAGGCAGCACCTGAAGTAGAAGATAATAAGGAAAATGTAGAAATGAAGCAGGAAGAAGCCAGTCATCATCCAGAAATAGCCGCCGACATTCCGACAAAATGCGTACAGGTTTCACGTACGATGACTGTTAACGCGGCAGTAACTTACATAGACTTCGAAGGCAGATCAGATGGAGAATCCCTGCAAAAGATTTTAGCGCAGTTAAGACCGAGGAGAGTAGTCTTGGTCAGGGGTTCGCCCAAAGATACAGAGATTTTAGCACAGCAGGCGCAAAGTGCTGGTGCAAGAGTATTTATTCCAGGCAGAGGAGAGACGCTGGACGCCACAACAGAAACACACATTTATCAAGTAATACAATAAGTATACCGTTTTTAAGCATTGACACTAAATAGTGTTAGTGTTATTATAAATTATTCTTTTTCATTTTTCATTTTAATTAATTGTAAAAAGCCAGAGTTTGTCATACAAAATACATTTTTGTTTTTATAGGTGCGTTTGACCGATGCCTTAGTCAGTGGACTGAATTTTTCGAAGGGTAAAGGTGATTCCGAAGTGGCATGGATAGATGCGATGATAACGGCTCGTGATCAAATTTGTCGAGACGCTGTCGCCGATACCGAATCCGAAAACGTAATCAATGAAAGTGACAAAATATTGACTTTGGAACCCTTGCCATTGAACGAAGTGAGATATAGAAGCTGCAAATAAAAAGATATATCGATTAAAAAATATTCCTTATTTGATTTATATTGTTTGCGTTTCCATAGGTTCCGGGTCATCAAACAACATTCGTAAATGAATTGAAACTATCTGATTTTAAACAAGTTTTAAATAAAAGCAATATCCCATCAGAATTTAGTGGAGGAGTGTTGTGGTGTTGTAATAACACTATCGCCGTTCGAAGGGTTTGTTTCATAGTATTATTGTAATAATAGATTTGTCAGCACGTTTCCTGTACTTTTCAATACATTAAATGCAGAAAGTATATGTGATGCCGACAACTCTCATATATAGAATGTATATAATCACATATAAAGAACTTTATATTTATTTTAGCACGAAGCTGGGAAGGTAATATTGGAAGGCTGCATATCTGAAGATTATTATAAAGTACGAGAATTATTGTATGAACAATATGCAATTGTATAGATTCTTATTCAATGTATGTATACATACAAGGAAAGACTGTGTATTTGTAATATATGAATGCTTGTAGGAAAATTTATTCAACATATATTACATTATGCAGTAGCAATTATTGTACGAGTCTTTTATGGATGGAATCACACTTAAAATATACAAAGATTATCCTTATCTTTCTTTTTCTAATTCTTAAATAAATTATTTTTTTACTATGTGATAACAATTTCTGAGGCGAGTACAAGGATGACCTACATTGTATAATGTTTATAGAAATATAAGAAATGTGAATTGATAGAAGATTGTAATTCAGTCAATCTCCTCTTCTATTATTCAATTCCTGCTTTTTTTTTATTTTAAGTCAGCTATTTTTTGTGAACTAGTATTCTCCTCTTACACTACTTTTCCACTTACATTTATCATATCATTATAACTAAATGAATAAAAGTTTATTATTATTACTTGAAAGAGAGAAAAAGAGTCATATAAATCCTTTTTAAGCATATAGAAAAAAATGTAATAATGCATATTGTTACAAATAAAACTGAAATTATTACATTATTAAGTTATTTAAGAGTGCAAATAAGAATGTGCATGCAGACTATAATATGAATTTATAATAAAAATATCAAAATTAATTTTTTATTTGAACTCTTTCTCTCTCTCTCTCTCTCTCTCTCTCTCTCTCTGGAGAAAATTAGAGCGCAAAGGTTTTTTGTATTTTTCTATCAAAGAAAACACGAATGGAAAATAATATGTAACAATTTTTTATTTATACATATATATAACGATTAGAATAAGAGCAATAAAAAAGATAGATTTGGAATGGAGGAAATACTCTCTCCCTTTGAATTCGAAATGTTTAGAATAGACGAAATCGATAGTAAGAAAAATAATATATACTTCGTTTATACATATATATATATACACATATTCGTGTGTTCATATTTCTTTTACGATAGCCAAATTGGTATGTTTCAATCGTTCACGTGACGTGCGCATTGGTGCATGTGCATGGTGCATCTTGCATCACTCAGCATCACTGCACTAGTGTATCTGCAATTTGCTATATGTGTATGTATGAAATCGCATCTTTCTATTTTGTAATTGAATTGGAGTAAATCATTAGAATTATGTACCAACAGAACATCCGTGAATTTATACAAAATAACGTAATAATTCTCTGATTAAAACTTGTAAGAAATTTAGCGCCGAATAAAATATAAACAATTGATTGTGGTTATGAGAACCATCATTGGTGAAAAACAGCGCATGTATCTAGTTAAATGAAAATGATGAAATTACAAACACAGAATAGTTAAACATTCATAATTATATATGCACGTAGCAATGGTTACAAATATGTTATCTAATATCTTTATATTTTCTTTTTCAGAATGTTCTCTAAACATGATTTTATGATAAGGATGATAAAATACAGCATTATATATAAGAAATTTATCTTAGATTCGAGAGATTCCTACAGTATTATATGAGATTAAAATCAACATTGACAGTATGAGGAAATATTATCAGGCTGCTCTAGCTGTAACAGCGGTAATAAGTCTCATATCTCTGCTCATCTACAGACATGAATATAACAGATTAAGGTATGTCTTAGAAGTTTTCAATTATTTTGGTAAGCCTGGGCCAAAAAGAGATGCGAATTGTACGAGTTTCAATCCGATATTTACCACATTCAATGCAAAGTTTGACGAACCGATCCCTTCTTGGCAACGCTTGGAGGACGATCTGTACATATATTCTGCATACAGTATTAACAGTAAAGAGATAGGAGCGATTGGTCTCGGTACTATAAACAGTGTTTCAAACATACAATGTCTCGTCTTCTTCGAGAGTGAGAGTAAACCTATATTGGGAAGTTTTAAATTTATCCCCATTGGTAATGCAATTGTTATGAGTCTAGAAAATTCAAGATACGGAGGGTATCATTTTGTTTGCATGTATACCAGTAATGAGACTCCCACTGGAATAACATTTGTTACAAAGTCTAACAAGTATCTCGATTACGCACCTATCTTTCCAATAAAAGTGCAGCCACGGAGCTTGAGCCACAGTAGAATAGGAGTGTGCGTGATGCAATCATCGATGAAACCGACACAGTCAGCAGATATGATAAGTTTCATCAGCTTCCATGCATTGATTGGAATGGATAATTTTATCATATATGATTCTGGAATTTCAAATGAATTTAATAGTAAGCTAAAAGAAATGGCTAACGATCTGACTTCCTTTTGGAAGTTTACATATACTGTGGTACCATGGAACTTTCCTTTCGCGGAGATCGATCAAAATGTCATAAGAGAAATTCTCGAGACAGATTGTTTATATCGTACGTACAACAATGTCGCTTATGCTATTACTCTTTCATGGAACGAATATGTAGTTTTAAAGTACCATCACGCAATGATCGATCTGATGGCAGATTTCAAACGTACCAAGTTGATAGCTGATCGTTATAAACTAAAAACTGCAACTTTTTGCATGCAGCAAATTGACAATAAACAATATGCCAATTCTACATTAATAGTGTTAAAGAAGACGAAATCCAATATGAACATTTTAGAAGATCATTCTATTTACATACACAAGCCACATGTAACATTGCAAGATACCCATATATATACCAAGGAAATAGGAAAGGATCTGGTTGCTGTAAATCAATATAAATATTGCGATAATTACAAAGGCAGTCGAGAAGTAGAAGACCTTACAATTTTAAGATTCGGCCAAGATATGCAAAACTCATCAATTCTTAGGAAATATCTCGGACTTTATAATGTGCTTGATATAGATATAAAGTGATACAAATTTTGGCATGACTGACATATTAATTTAGCTAATATTTGCACAATCTTGGATAATGTTTCCCATTTGCATACTACTGAATTCATATATATATATATATATATTTCGTAATTATATATAGTCTTTCATATTAGGTGCCTTAATCGTTATATCATAATTATATAACTAGTCATAACATGATCAGCTATTTTAATATTTTGTACATTTCTCAGATTTAAACTACAATAAAATATTCCTTATATTTGTTATTTCCAGTAGTTTCATGTCTTGGTTTTTCTTATATCATGATAATAGTAAAGTTACAACATTCGCAAAATGATAATTTTGTTATAGAAATTACGAAATATTTATAAATAAATACATGGTTAAGTTAAATTTAAAAAAATGTTGCATTTACAATTTTCAAACTTTCATAATTCTAAATTTTGAATATAAAGTTAAATATAATTGATTTTTAAACCATCATATAGGAAATAGGTAAAGTATACAATAAAAGAAAAAAATATATAGCGAAAAAAAGGTATTATATTTCTAATAAAAATTCATAGAAATTTATTTTTAAGCAATTTAACATATATTTGGTATATATCTAATTGTGTTATACATCTTTCAATCTAGAAATTTAAAAAAGGTTTACTTCAGTCGTTGCATTATAGCCGAGTTTTGCAAACCAGCCTCTTCAATTGTTTTATCCTCTGCAAGTTCTTTCGTTGGATAAACTGTTAACAAGCCGAAATCCCTTAGAGCATACTGAGGTCTCATCCTGATATTATATGTTAAGAAAAATTTGTTAATCGAATCTCTCAATTATTTTAGAAATTATTCAGATAGAATTTAGAAAGATTTCAGAAAAATCAAAGGATACGTTATTATATATCGTCTAAGATCGGCGACTGTATGCGACAAATTAAACTGAGCCTTCACAGTACTGCCGTCCGCGAGACGAATTTGTAACGTTGTCGTTGGCTTTGAGGTATCTATATTCAATTCTTTTCTCGCTTGCGCTTCATTGGCAGCTTGATCAGCAGGATCTGTTGGAACTGTCATACCTACAGTAGCTGGCGATGGACTGAAATATATTTGTAATATTACAAAAGTGAAATCTCCTTAAGAAATATAGAAATCTGAAAACAACTGTAAAATAGAGAGATCAGTAATAATATATGTATAAAGCATAAGATGAATTTACCTTCCTAGCATGTGTCCCTTTCCAGAGAAAGCTTTCACCTTAGATTTTGATGGAATATACATCTCATGACGATGATCTTCCATATCGAGTCGCACTTCTGCTCCTTGTACCTGTTGGCGAATCTCCGCCGGGATTTCACCTCGTTTAATAGCAGCTAGAAATTCTCTGTTATCAGGTTCATCATATGATCGAATCTCGCTATCGTTTATTGTAAATCCATCCTTCCATAATTTCAATGTAATAAGACCGTTTGAAGATTGTTGATCTGCGTTTGCTCCTATTACTACTGTTATTACATATATATATATATTTAATAAACATTGTTTTATCTATTTAACGTCAATTTCTTTCAAACAATAAAAATTAAAGATACCTTCGCTATCGGAACTAGTTTGACCTAATTTATATCCTGTGCCGCTGAATGTATTTGGCCTTTGTTGACCTCCCATTTTTGGGGGACCCTCAGCAATCGATTGTTCCTGACAGGATTTGAACATGTCGCTAATAAGATCTTTCTTCTTCTTTCCTGGTCCTAAAACTTGCTGTCCACTGTGCTCAGAACCTCCAGCATAAAATGCTTGTCCCTCCTCATCCTCGGAACTACTATCTTTGTTCTGAAGATCGTTTAATGTTCCAAATCTAGATTTTGGTTTAGCGCCCTTTGACTCCGTTGAATCAGATTTTACATTCTTGTTTGACATTGTATCTGTTCTATTTTGTAATTCTCTCTCTTGTTGAGTATCATCAATATTATCAGTCACTAATCCAGGTAATTCATCATTCTCGTAGAAACTAGCAAGGGCAACCTGCAAAAATACTATGTGCCAACGCATGTGACAGAATTGTTGAAAAAAATTGAAATCTTACAATGGAGGTCTAGCTTCAACACAATTGTAATCTTATAATTTCATCCACAAAGATTATCACGAATCTACGAGTTACAAAGATATGAAAACAAATGCATTGTATGATAAAAGAAAAATGTCAAAATGAAACGTAAAATATGGATCACCTGGAGAAAGAAGAGTATTAATGGCGTGATAATAGGTTAATAAAAAGCTGCACAGAGATCATCGGGCGACGAGAAACGCTCGAGTTCCGCGACAAGAAGAAAATTAGGAAAAATCTCACTTTATTTTACGAAGTTTTGTAAAAATGTGCTGTCTCACCTCGAGCTGCCAGGCGGATGACTCGAGGTAAAATAGCGCTCTCTCAGTTTCGACGCCAGTTACGTCCGCGAATTGCGAGACCAACTCGTCGTGGCTCGCCATTATTTGCGAGATTCAATTCCGGGTGTATCCACCGCTCTTTTATCCACGATCTCTGCGAATTCTTCGCGACAAATCCACTCTTAATTCACTGAAACCGAACGCACACCTTTCTACGTTCTTACCTCGATCCGTCTGTCATTCCCTTCGTTCGCGCGGAATCGAACCGGACCGGATGTGGACGATCGAGAAGGTTCAATTCAAACCACCGTTCGAAAACATACTTTTCGTGTTTTGGAAACGTCCCAGACAGCACAAGGATGTCCTTAGGACGTCCAAAGGGCATCCAGGACATACATGTAGGATATCCTGAGGATATCCTATTTTAATCCTCGGATCTCCTCTGGATGTCCTGAGGAAGAATAAATGATAGCCGTACACTAGCCTCTAGAGAATCCAGGGAGATCCTGTGGAACACCTTAAGGATTTCTATAGGATATGTTAGGGATATTTTTCACACGTTAAAAAGAACAAATTCTAAAATTTAAATATAAATTAAGATTGCGTTCTGTTATTTACTGCCAATACTAAAAATCTAATACTAAAAATAGTTCACGTTCTTTAATATTTGAGGTTTTCGTGCTGTACATAAATATTTTAGGTTTGGCTTCCGGGTTTAAGTCGTGTAATATTTTCAAAACAATCCAATATCTGAATTCCCTATGTTGGGATTGCATCAGAAAAATTGAACATATCCTGAACCATCCTGGACATATTCAGGATGATCCTGAGGACGTTTTGTGCTGTCTGGGGTATGTTTATTTATCTTTTTTACTTGCCCTTTTTGTACTAAGATCCTTACAAATTTTCCGAAAATATAGAAAACATTGTATTATTATTTTATTTAACGCACAACTCGAATGACAAAGCGAATAAAGACATAAAAATGTGGTCAAAATGATGCATTAAATATTTTTTCTTTTTTTATTACATTTCTATCTAAATATATTTTAAATTATAAGTTTAAGTTTGAAGTATAAGGCTCTATCGATAACAATCCAAAAAAATAATAATAAATGGCAATATGAACAACTGCGTTGTGCTCACATTGCCATTTATTATTATTTTTTTTTAAATTATTAGATTTTTATACTAATATTTATACCGATTTTTATTTTGTACTATTTTTATTTATATAAAAATACGTATATCCTTAAAAATTATTCATCAACTTGGCAGAATAATGCTGTGCCACGTTTCACCCAATATACGTGTGACTTGTCAGTTTCCAAAGATACACTTGTAATATAATCCCTTATTTTGTTCATATCTATTTGGTTGCAGCGTATCGGTGAGATATATACAGGACACTCGTAAATATTATCGACAACTCTTTCCTCCACGCTAAACGTAAGACGTATCGGTGGCATGTCGTACCAGAATATATTTGTCAAGCTTTCGATTAATATTCGCCTCTGCGTATCCCATCGAGCGCCAGATAGACGTAAACCATGAATGTAATATGTATCTGCGTCGTCGTCTGTAGAATCATCATTCGTTACTCGAAGATCCAATGTAATCTGTTCGATGGGTACATCGCGACGTTGTGAGAACGTGAGGAGAATCGCGGATAAAAATCTTTTACAGCAGGATAAAGCATCGAAGTAGATAATACGAGGCAGATGGGTGTCGCGCCAATTTTGCACGAAGCTTACACGTTTTAAAAGCAGCTCGATATAATTTGGCAAGTATTTAGTTACGATACCGACATCGATCAGCCTCCAAACGTATGGAACTTTGTTATTGTATATTTCCGCGGAAAAATCCTCCAAGGAATCGGTTAAGATAATTTCGCCGTTTAACGCCAGTTTTAAATTATTCAGGAAGTCCGCGATCACAGCTAAAACATTGTTGATTAATTCGGCTTCGTGGATGAGAATCGCGTTTAACGGTCCACGTGAGATAAGAGGATACCTATCGCGTATCTCGTTGACATTAAATAAAGCAGGCAATTTGCTGTTGATCTCGTCAATTGCTCGTAATACTTGATCCTGTGCTACAATCTCGTCGTTTGCTGATCCGATTTGATCTAGATAAGATATGGATTCTAAGAATTCTCTGGCAATAGCAGTGTCTTTTACAATAAGAGCATTTTCGTCGGAGGCGAAAGCTTCCGGTGATGCGTCCAGTTGCATATCGTTGATGTGTTTAATGATATCGCGATACTCGCATCTTTGAGGTACCGAATATTCTGTACAATTAAAGAATGAGTATTCGCTATAGTTGATAACGCGAGTATTGCAGAAGGAATCCAACAGATATCCTAGACACCTTTGATCGAGACTATCCATGATCTTCCCGCCATAATTACATTCTCCGATAAGATAGAGTAGCGTGTCGAATGGTATATTATTCTCGGCCTCGTTGATCAAGTCCTGCAGCTGTCTAACAGATATTTCAAAGTCCGCGTGATCAAAATTATACGGGACGTTCCATCCTTGCGGCCCGAAATATCTTCTCTCTCGGACGATTCCATGAAAGAAGCAAAGCCCGTACAGGACTTTGGAGAACTCTTTATCTCTTCCGGGACACCCTTCGAAGAATTCCTTATTTTTTACGGGCTCCGACCGATACGCTCTCAACAAGCTCTGTTTCAGTCGAAGCGGATAATCGTACGCGATCTTCAAGCTGTTCTGTAGGACGCTGATCGGAAAGTCCGGGATGGAACAGCTAGAGAGCCACAGTCGAAAATCCAAGGACGTACCGGATCGATTCAGGTCCTCGCAGATTCGCTCGAGTCGCGGTATCCACGAAGCAGCGTGGTGGCAATTTTGCAAGAATATCCATCCGCCTTCCTTTCGCGCCTCTTCTACAAGAACGTCAACGGTGCTTTGCCACGGGCCATCGCCCATCGACAAGGAAGCGAATTTCGAGGTATATCCTCTGGTGCTCGCGTACGTGGAAACGAGCGATAGGGATGAAGTATAGCTCGGCAGGATGAATATAATAGGCGTGAGGCAGCTTGATTCTGCGAACGATTCCGAAATCTGTAGATGAGGATACGAATTAAATACATCCTCTAGCATGCTGTGCTCTATCAATCGCATTATTTCCACGATGATCTTGTCGCATCTGATGATTTTGACGAGTATCAACCTTTGAAACTGTGTCATCCTGTCGGCCCACGGTCTCGGCATCAGATCGCTTCGAAATGGCATCGCGCTGCAATATTTCTGCCAAGCTGCGCCGTTAGAACGAAAGTCATTTGCGAATTCGCCTAATTCGGGTACTTTGTCGTTTAATTTGCAAATTTGTCTCCATTTATCCGCTGATAACCATTCAGGCGCCGATTCCATAGGAACTGTATCGCAATTCTTCGCGCCTGAAGAGACAAAGAATTCAACTTCCTCTTGTGTAGTCTGTCGAGCATCCATCAAAATTTTCACGCACAACAGAAATGAATACAGGAGTTTATGTTTTTCAAATAACGATCTGCAGACGCTCGAATGGAGATTCCTCGTAAATGAAGATTTGAGAAACTGCAGTCGTTTTTCGAAAACAATGCTTCTATTCGATGTTTCGATCGAGGTAACATACAGCTGAATGAACCACAAGAACGAAAAACGATACATGTGATTTAAGTTAGACAGGGTGGTCAATGTGCAGAATAAGCCCGCGCAATGATCGGCAAATTGTAGATACGCATCTCGGAACTTGTTGATATTCTCTGTCATCGATTTGGCTGCCTCCTGCCTCTTCATGATATTCACAGTGAGTGTCTTGGAGGAATCCAAGGTCTGTATCGCGCTTTCGTCCTCTAGGATATTCGTGGTGGTCGACGATAGAGTGCTCAAAATGTTGTTCTCCTGTTGCTGAAGAACTTTCTTGTTAACGGCATCCTGAATACGGAGCGCTTCAAATTTCTCTTGAAGCTCCGGTCTCTCCTTCGCGACGACGATATCTAGAAGCTTATCTCGAAGAGTCCCGTCCGGCATCGAGAAATCGATTATGGTGAGTTTGCTAAAAACATCGGCTGTATAATTTGGATTTGACAGTCTTGTGGTGATGTAAAATCGAAAATTTAGCGAATACCTCACAGATTTTGCACCAATATCGATATAGTAAGTTGTTTCATTCTTGTAAGTATTTTTCAACAGTATCGGTTCTAGCGCGATTTCGAGTGTCTCCCCGATATTCTCTAACAGAACCGGCACACCGGTTTCGATATTTCGTTCGATGACTGACATGTAATCGGAATCTGTCAATTTAACGACATCTAAATCATTTTTCTTTTCGATTCTTTTGATCCACTGGTTTATCTGGTTCTGCGAATCAATAAAAAGGCACCATTGCTCTGAATTGTTCAAGATGATGGCGTTCTCTATCGCGAAGCGATTTTTGGATAGACCGCAGAGTTGCCAATGATTAATCTCGATTTCCACACCGAGGACGCTTACAAAATCGTATGTCTTAGTGTAGGGTATCTCAGAAGTCTCCATAAATTCTTTCCATTTTGTCAATATCTCATCGCGAAATGAAGTATTATAAGACGCCATATAAGCTATTATTCCACACGAGAGTAACATGTTGCCCACGAGGCTGTCATAATTCATCTGTAGATCATGAGCGCACTCCATCCAACGACTCTTCTCGCCACCCAGACTGGCGATCAGCTTCTCCGCCTTCACCAACTTGGTGGTGCAAGTCGCCACTTCCATTTCCAAGTTCAATTTCTTCTGCAACGTTTGCCGCAAACTATTATTAAGCGCCGCCAGTTTCGCGTTCAGAGCGGCCAGTGTTTTTCGTTTCTCGTTCAGGAACGCTTCGGCCTCGTCGCATTCCGTTTGTGCTTCTACCAGTTTCTTCTTCTTTGGTGCGACCACTTTTGCCACCTCGTCATATGACACCATGGCACGGACCCATTTGCAGAGGCCTTCGGCGGCGCTGGACGCTTTTGCGACTATGTGAGGCGTGAAGCTGCTGTCCGTCATGTACGTCTTCTTGATGACCTGCATCACCGCGGGCGATATATTATCCTTGTCGTAATCCTTCAGGTTCTGCAGAAAGTTCATGTCGCCCAGAATACGCTTGCTCGGGCCCCAGTAATCCGTGAACTTTTTACCGGTAACCGGATCGATGGTGCGATCCGGCGGAACGCCCAGCATCACACATACAGCGGCCATTACCAGTTTGATGGTATCTGGTGGATTCTTCATCGCCTTCACCAGCGTGATGTCCGTCGGCTTTAGTGTGTTCAATGCCATGACTGCGTCTTCCAAGATTGGTATAGCGACGGCGAGCTCAGCCTCGCATTCGGCCTTCAGGGCGCCAGCAATCTCCGCCTTTTTATTCGCTATTTCCTCCTCTTGCTTCACGAGGATCGTAGCTCGCTCCACGGTGACATTCTCGTTCTCCACTTCTTTCATAGTAATCACCGTCTGTTGAGCAGACAGTTCCAATTGCGGTTTCAAAATCGTCAGAGTGGCCTTCATTTGTTCGACCTGCTCAGCCGCCAATTCCAATTTTTCTAATCCTGCTACGTATTTATTTCGCGTCGCTACAATTTCTTCTTGCTTCTTCGACATCAGCCGTATGTATAGCTTGAGCATATGTAGAAAAGCTGACGATGTCACGTGAATGATTCTACCAAACATCTCGTGATATCTTAGACTCATCTCTCTCGCATTTTCGTGAAATTGCACGCAAGCTTTCGCCGCACAAGTTTTAATGTCTTCCTGCATGTTAACATACCTCATATGCTTCACGGCGATCTCCAAGAGCGCTTGATCGGGCCAAATTTGATAACAATTCACCGTGCAGTGTTTTGCTAAGTTAGGATACGAACACAAATACGTTCTAAAAGCGGTGTTAGTGGGACTAAAGCAAAGTACAAAATGTAATCGATTCTTGCATTGTTCCACAAAATATCTCATCACCGAACGCGCGCTGATCTCCGCATTTCGATCGCCACCTTGAGCGTGGAGTCGCGTCGTCTCGATTATACGCTGTCTATCCTCGGCGGAAAACAAGTCAGGCAACTCTCCGGTGCTCAGCAAACAGCTGATGTCGTTTAAGAACGCGTCTTTCATTTGCCTCTCGTTCATAAAATATGTTACATCCTTCCGCAATGCTCCACACTCTCGCAGGACTTTTCTCAAGTTGTCCCTCCATGCGTTCGGATCGTAATAGGATTCAGTGGTGGTTTCGAACAAGCTTTGCTGCTGCATGAAGGCTGTGAGTGCAGTCGTGGACTTTCTGCCGGAACCCACGGTAGATATCGCTAATATGTTTCCGCCTGGAGTGCTCAGAACTCTGGAAATCTTGATTAAAGACTGCAACATGTAACGACAAACGACGACATTCATTTTTCTTTTGAAGCTTGCATTGTATTCATCCAAGTAAGCGATGACTCTGTTTTTCAAAGCTTCCATCGAACCGATCTCCTCGTACCGTTTGCATTTGCTCCTCTTCTCCGTATCCATAAAATTTCCAAATATGAGATCGTCGAAGCTGTCTTTGGTAATTTGATTGTTTTCGTATTTCGGTAAATAATCGAAAGCGGTCTCATACGAGTCTTTAAAGTTGTTTTTCACTGCGTCGCGGATTCTTAGAAATAGCCACTCTTTGTCGCTCTCGTCCATTCGATCGCTGAACACTCGTAAGATTTCGTGCACCCACAGCCGTATAAACGTTATCTTCGTCTCCACTGATTCCTTCTGGATCAGGCTGCATCCATTAATCACTCTGGATATATCTCGCATATCAAAGCAGTAATGCAGTTTGTTGGGCACAGGTCGCAATGTTTTCATCACGGACTTGTAAATGTCAATCGTTGCGTTTACTATACTAGTTACACTTCCCGTGACGTCTGCTGCGAACAAATTCTTCTTCAAGTTAGCAAATAACAGGTTAAAATATATTCTAAATATGTTATCCGTTGTAGGGGTAGGAATCGTGTACATATTAAAGTGCCTCAAGAATCTCAGAGATATGTCTTCATCGGTCTTTCCTGATGTAATCGCGAGTGTAAACATAACATTTTGTATAAACATTTTACTTAATTCATTTGTATCGTAACAGTAACCGTGACTAAGAAGTTGACGTAACAACTCAAATACGGATCGTGCCTCTGGTCTTTGCGTAACGGCTCTATTCACATCGTCCACAAAGTTCACGCAAAATTGATTCTTTCCCGGACTGTAGACGGTGCGTCGTATCTTATTTAACTTTGAGAGCAATAATCTCTGCGTTCTAGTTACCGTACGCATGGAAGTAAAGCAGAAAAAATTGGAGAAACAATTATCTGGCATCTTGTTGTCCAAGAAATTGTACATGATACTACTTTTTCCAACACCAACGTCGCCATACAGGAGGAAAGGTTTCTGATACTTAACGTGTTTCAAGAACATGTAGTTGTACTTAATACTGTTGACGTTTGGAACGTAAATTTGATTGAAATTGCATATCTCGGGGATTTTCTCGTTTTTTAGCAAGTCTCCCCAGTACTTCCAGTTTCCGACACCTTTGAAGATGTAAAAGTTGTCTTGAATTAGACCCTCGTTGGGCAGCGTTACATCCAAGTGTTTAATCGTGTCAGGTTTCGGATGTCTCGTATCTGCGCCACTCCAGAGTGTTATGCAAAAAGCGTTGAATCGTGTTTGCGAATCCTCGATCAAGTTTCCGCCCAATCCCCAAGCAATAGCTTGCATTAAAGCAGCCTGTGCCCATACGACAAAGTGATTGCTTCTTCCAGTATCCTCAGCGGCATCTTCGCAAGCGTCTTTTAGTAATATCTCGAATAAATTCAAAACTGACGTAACAAGGTGTAACTCCCGATTTATAGATGTATCGCCATTCTTTCTCAAAAAATCGAGACATGGGTTTATTGTCCAATCGAACAGAGCGCGCAATATTTTGTCGTATCCGTCGTAAATGTTGTGTTTCGCGATATGAGATAGCACATGTGGCCTCCAACCAATAGAATGCGAGTCGATATATATCATTCCGCATCGCGATACTAGGCTGGGTGAGATTTCGATTGTGCTCGTCGTTTCAAAGATGATGGACATCGATTCCGTCACGGGGAGACGTTCTCCAGACGTCAGATACAACATTTTGCTCTCGTCGAGAATCGTATTCAAATTTTCTAACCACGTACCGCTTAAAGTTCCGTCGAACATCAACCATTTGCGATCCGTCGATGTGTCTTCTGTGAAACGACGAAATATGCTGGTACACAGACCGTCTTTCCAAACGCCAGACTTATCGCAAAGATACCCGAAGAGCACGTCGTTGTCCACTACTTCCGGCATGATCGTTTCAAGTTTCACAGCAGCGCCAATCTTGTTTCCTTGATCCTGTAACAACGATAACGTTTCAGCAAGTGCGTGTAAAATTTCCGTCTTGCCACCCAGAGGATCGCTAATGAGTATGAGACCGCGACGAACGTACATTAATTCGATAATCTGTATGGCCTTTAACTTGAAGATAGAGTGCGACATGAGAAATCTCTTGGTGCACACGCTTTCGAACGCTTTTAAAATCGCCGAACAATCGAACGGAGGCAGGACATCGGATTCGGGAAAAACATTGCGCACGATACTCTGGAAGACAGGTATATCGGGTGTACATAACTGCGGGATATTTATGTCTATCATCGAACGTAGGAGCAGGGTGTGCTCGTTTTCGTCCGGAACATTTTGCTTCATATCGATCGCGGTTGCGACGACTGTCTTGAACGACGACATGCTGAAGTTGTATTGATGCTTCTCTCCTAGATGTTCGGATAACAATTTGTAGCTGACGACTAGCTTTGCCGCTAACTTCTTTGCGTGAAGAAATCCCCCGGCAAAGAGTTCGATCTCGGCGATTCTGCCGATATCCGGTGCCGTCATCGACACAGAACGAAAGAGCACTTTCAAATTATCCGGCAAATTGTTATACCCAGATTGTGCCGAGTCGACATTAATGCATACGTGTCCGGAGACGTTCAAGTTCAAATCGTAGCTCTCGAAACTTATCGTTCTCAAGTTAGATGATATCGCCTGTTTGATTTGCATAAGATTCTGAGCGATGGCTGATAATAATTCTAGTTTTAATCGGTCGAAATTTTCAAAGCAAACCCACGCTCCGCAGGAAACCACTCCCTTGAATATCCGTGCCGTGCAATCGTAGGAGATGCTATTGTTGCAATTGACGATGTAAAATAGTTTTGCGAGAGCTCTCGTTAAGCTTCTGATTGTCTCTGTTTTACCGCTACTCGTGGGACCTACGATGCCACTATACATATGATAACGATAAGCCTGTAATATAGTACGAAAGCATCGATCGGTTAAGGGTGTGTTAACGATATTCGGTCGACAATAATTATATTCATATCCGTATTCAATCGTTGTATTGAATACCGATATCTCGACAATCTTATTGTTGCAATAGTATTTCAACTGTGCAATCCACTCAAAATCTGTTTGTTGAGTGATATTTCTGTCCAAAAGCAACCTTATAACTTCTTTATGAGACAATGTGACAATGATCAATGACATCAACAGATTTCTACGCCGTCGCGTCAAATTATTTCTCAATTCGTTAGTTAGCGAAATTATCCAATCGGCATATGTCGCGCATAGAGAGTTTAACATTGCAATATTTAATGGTGTGAGACACTTCTCCACCGAAGAGGTCCAATAAAGTTGCAAACCGCAAACGATCGCCATGCTTGGAAAATTATTACTAGAAACGAATGTCATATCTCCGTCTATCGAAAGATGATACTGGCGAATATTTTCGCGAACTGAGTCTCTTATTTCTTCTTCAAGCTGAATCAACCATTGCTCTTCGAGTTTGGTGTCGATAGGTACGAAAGTATTATCATTCAGATGTAAAATCTCCCCGTAGTGCCCGATAATTCCCTGAATACAATTAAATTTATTAAATTTTAATCGTTTTATGCCGGCAAAACATTTATTCACAAATGTATTTCGTTTTACTATATCGGTTGATTCGAACAATATTTTTTGAATCTCTGAGTCATCGAGGAAGAACAATCTCGTAAAAGACAATCTTTTAACATCTAAGTAATCCCTCACGCCTTTGCTCGCTCTCTCCAATTTTTTGTTGGCTTCATTCAAGATGTGCAGTAAATCCGAGGATTTATCGATCTCTCGAAAGCTTGGATTCGCCGTAAATCTATTATTAACATCCAGCAAAATTTTCGTTGCTTCGAGATACCATGAAGTTTCTTGGTTCAGACGCGTTTCCATTCCCGGATAAGAGAATATCAGCTGTAGACGGAGTTTGCGGAATTGTACGCGCGCCCATTGATCAAGGGTTTCTTGGATCCTTATGAGAACAGCAAAGAAATCAATTAAATTCGACAGTATCGGCTTGATGAAATGAGATGCTTTCATCTCCTCAACTTTAATGAGATGTTCTCCAAGAAGTGCTTCGATGTCATCTATATGTTTAAAAGTTACCGCACCAGATGCCGCATCAGTCGACATCTCGAAGGATATCGGCTTCCACTCTTCGATCATCTCGGCCAATTCTTGCTGAAGACAAAGCTCTTTGTAGGCGCCCAAGCTTATAGCCTCGTACTTGTCGATATTATCCATCAGATTCATATCGATCATCTTTTTCAGAGTCGTTCCTGCGTTCGGTGTGAGATCGAAATTACATATCGCCGACATCTCCTTCCAATGGCGGGCGCAAAGAGCAGGATTGCACATACAGATCGCGAGCGGTAGAAAAACCTTAAATTTGTTAATGTTATTGAGCGCCTGCCAGCACAGTTTTAGCGGCGCGGGTTGTTGCATCGGGTCGGGATCGTCGGCGATGCCGGAAAATTTGAACGACCTGTTTGCCGTCACGTCCATCTTGATGCGCGACTTCATCGTCTTGCTCATCTCCGTGATCTCGTCCAAGTAATTCATGGTCTTCTTCTCGATGACGGCCGCCTCCAGGCATTCGAACGGACCGTTCAGCCACACGGAGTTGTTTCTCTGCCATTGATAAACAGTTTGTATCAGCGTGTAAAACGGCACGATCGTCTCTCTTAATTCGGCTATTTTCGAAAATTCCGTTTCAGGAAACTTGAAAAGTTTCTCCTCCGAATTAATAACTTGCATTTCGTTATCCATTCGTTTGTACTTCTTTATCAGATCCTTGTAATGCTCCACGTATTCTCCAATCCTGCTTATATCGTCCATGTCGTCGAGGATAACAAGCTGCGGGAACATCGCATCAACTTCCGTATTCAACGCGTTTATTCGCCGTTGAAGATCTTCTTCCAGTTCACTCTTCATCGCCTCGCACAACGTATTGTTCTGCGCGAATACCGGCTGGATATCGTACAGCCAGTTGACGGTGGTCTTGTTCAAGTCAACATGCTCGTCCATCAATACGGTAATGTCCAACAATTTGCTCAGCATATAAATTGATTGTCGTATCTTTTGCTCTTGCTCTTTCATTAATACTTTTGAAGCTCGCGACATATATTCGGCCAATTGTATCAAGGAATTTGCATCCCTCGGAATATCCAACGCCGTAGACTTTAGATCCTCGAAGCTGGAACAGATTGAACGATTGAAATCTCGATGATACTCGACGAGTTCCATCGTGAGAGCGTTTATAACGTCGTGGCAGATCTGCCTCAGAGTATTCTTGGCGCTACTTTGCTCCAACTTTCCTACGCTATAATACAAATTAGAGAGCATAAGACTCGTTTTACTCAGATATTCCTTGTACTTGCATATATGCGCGAGATACGCATCGAAATCCGGTCTTTCGGAAGTTAAAGACGCTATCCGGCTCTCGATACTCGACGTACACACGTCGCCGAATTCAGCAGAAATAACCGCCACGTGCTCGTTCACAGGTCGAAACAGAGCATCCAATATCTCCTGCAGATTGCGATGCGATCTCTCGATGAACCAGTCGGGAGACACGATCTTTATGTACCTTTCCTTCGCTTTGATGTCCAACCATTCTTCCAGAGGCATCAATTCTTGCGCGATAGTTGCGATGCCACTGACAGTATCGTGATACGTCGAAAATACCTCTTCTACCTCCGGTTTAGTCACAAGTCGATCGCCTTCGCATACCAGCTGGAATTCAATTTGCGGACAAAACCGACCGTCTTTCATGATACTTATTATATGATCGATCGATCTCATCATCAAATTGAGAATCTGCTGAACAAATATATTAGTGAGGCACCGCATAAATCGAGGCAGACGTTTCGCGGAGATGCTCTTTAGTTGCTTCGATCTTTGCACGGCTTTAAATGTTTCGGTGTAAAATTGATTAGCTATCACTAAAGTACCTCTCTTAATGTCCTTAAGGATCATGCTTCGAAAACTATGCAACGTCAGCGTTCCAAGTTTGCGATAACGTTCGAAGTCACAAATTACCGTAGGCAGAATACGATGCGCTGTATTTATAACATGTCTGATTATCGAATATGAAAGGAAATATCTCTCGGCCAACTGATTACGGCGTTTTAAAAATATCGTCCGATCGTACATCGTATTTTCTTCGGTGATGCTTCGCTTCGAACTAACGGGAACGTCGCACTCTTCGCAAACAACGTGTCTTCTCTTGTACATTTTGCAGGATAATATGGACCTCAGTACGAAGTCTTTCATATCATCGATGTACATTTTTTTTACCTCGTCTAACACCGAGTTTATGAAAGAGGAATGTATTCGTCTATCTCTGCGAGGTATCAAGTTCAGTATATTTCCTTCCCATTCTGTAGAAAATTCAGAAATGTAGATATCTTTTATATAATCTTCCAATCTGATTTGTTTCACATTTGAATTTGAGTAGCTAGATACTGCAGAGATAGATTCCATGTTTCTCTCACGAGCAATCCTACTAGATTCACTGTTTGCCATACAAATGTTTTAAATCTATTACTTTACAATTTTTTACAAAATATTGTTTAAATTTACTTCTGAGATTATAGATTAATAATAAAAATATCTAAAGCACAGTTGTGTGTGTAAATTATTACTGATCAGTTTCTTCTATATTCGAGAACGGACTCACGGAACTAAGTTTCTTGGATACCGCAAACGTTTTATCAATATAGTGAATTCGATTTTCAGTTACACACGTGTAAAACAAAGTTCTAGACTTTTTCATGGAAGTTTGGATTTTTAGAATAAAAAGAAATTGAAATTATTTAATTATTGTAAAATGCAGATGCATATGCTGCTGTATATTTCCATTATGCAAAAAAATGCTAAAGAGCGTAATATATATGTTACATAGCAACACTATGATTATGTATAAATATATGATACTATCATCAAAATAATAGTATTAATAATTACTAACTACTCTAATAATTATTAAGTATTAATAATAATAATTAATAATATTAATAATAGTTGTAATTATTATAAAAGAGTGTCTCAACATATAATTAATCATAAACAGCTGATTGGGATAAAAACATCGGGAACCTCTGCCATCTGTTGAAAGACGCCGAACCAGTTTATTTATCTCTCTCTCTCTCTTTTTCATCTGTGATCAGTGATGAGTTCACTGATGTACGTTGACGAGAAGTGAGAGAGGTTATAAACATGAGTAATATTTATATACAAGAACCGCCTACGACAGGCAAAGTAAGTATAAATTATTTTATATTTAAGCGAAAATTGCACAAGTTTCTTTTTTAATAAATTATAAAACTTTTCGTAAAATTTCTAATAAAGAAATTATTTATAAAATAAGAGAATATAGTATAACTCCTCTTCTCTCTAGAATTTTTAAAATATTATTACTATATTAAAGATATGAAGTAAATAAAGCGATTTTATTGCTTTTTCATTTTCAATTTACTTTCCTATACTGCCTATCTTTTTCTATTTTCTAATAGGTATTGATGAAGACAACGGTTGGCGATATAGACCTAGAATTATGGACAAAGGAGACTCCTAAGGCTTGCAGAAATTTTATACAGCTTTGCATGGAGGGCTATTACAACAACACAATATTTCACAGAGTCATAAAAGGCTTCGTAGCACAAGGTGGAGATCCAACAGGAACAGGAGAAGGCGGTGAGAGTATATATGGACAACCTTTTAAGGTGCTAATTATTGATAATTTCAACTGACTATGCTTATTGTTTTTGTGTAATCTTAAAATCTATAAAACTCTATAAAAATCTAGTTATATATCTTTTTATATTGTATATTTATAGGATGAGTTTCACACAAGATTACGTTTCTGTCGGAGAGGTTTAGTTGCTATGGCCAATGCTGGTAAAGATGATAATGGTTCCCAATTTTTCTTTACCTTGGGCTCAACACCCGAGTTACAAAATAAGCATACTATCTTTGGCAAAGTTACTGGCGAAACTATTTACAATATGCTCAAATTGGAAGATGCACTTGTAGACGAAGTAAATGTTTAACATTTGTATATAAAAAGATTAATGTATAATTTTTTATAAACATAATGCGTGAACTCTTTTATGTAATATTTAATTTATATTTCAGAATGATAGGCCTCAGTATCCACAAAAGATTTTAATAACGCAAGTGCTAAGTAATCCATTCTCAGATATTATTCCAAGAGTAGTACCTGAAAGCAAACAAGACAACAAGGAAAGCAAGAAAGATAAAAAGACTGGTGTTAAGTAAGAAATATAAAATTGCTTGAAATGATAAACATATATCTTTTTTTTTATATACATTAAACAAATATGTTAGGAATTTCAAGTTATTGTCATTTGGAGAAGAGGCTGAAGAAGATGAAGAGGAGTCATCAATTTTAAATAAACAATATAGTGGCAAAGGAAAATCAGCACACGATTGCTTATCCGATCCAAAGTTAAGCTCGCAACCTGTGGTTGAACCAGCTGGACCACCAAGTAAAAAACTCAAAGAGGATCGGAGCAGCGATTGGGAGAATGATGATGAAACACGCGATCCAGAAGAATTGGCTGCTCTTGCAAAGGAAAAAGAGTGAGTTATTTATAGAAAATCATTACATATAAGTTTTTAAATAGTTTTCATAATATTAAATGTTAAATAACAGAGCGGTAAAAGAAAGGATAAAAAATAAACTGAAGGATTCTAAGAAGACTTCCGAGTTAAAACTGGAAATTGAGAATGATGAAGTGAAAGCTGAAGAGTTAAATGAAGATGCAGAAATCGAAGAATATTATTTGGGAAAAGATAGAGACGAGGAGCGAAAGAAAAAGGCGTATGTAACGTTTCTTTATACAGATTTCGAATTTATCTAAAATAGAGAAAATTTATATATCTTTAGAACACAATTATACAAAACAATTATATTTTATATTTTTTGAAATTGTAGCGAAGCAATAAAAAAAGAAATACGCGATCTAAAGCGAAGCGTGAAAAATGAGAAGAAGGCAAAGGAGGCAGACGAAAAGCTTCAATCTGAAAAGAAGGAAAGTAAATCTGAAATAATGAAAGAGTACATAGAAACTCAGGAAAAATATAAAGAAGCAAAGACAAAATTGCCTAAGAAGGGCAAAACGCGCGAGGATTTTACAATAGAACTGTTAAAGAAGTTCAAAAATAAACTTCAAAACGCCAAGGATAATGTCTCGGATTCTGACAAGAAGATATCGAACAATATCGAAGACGATGATCCGCATGACGAATCCTGGATGGCACACGCTCTGCGTTGCGAAGAGAAGGTACCAGTGCTTGCCAAGGATGCCAGCACGAAAAATGACGATTGGTTCGAGATTTATGATCCTCGAAATCCTTTGAATAAACGGCGAAGGGGAGAGAAGTCCTCTAAATCTAAAGACGACAAAGGCAACAGTAGTCATTCTCGTCATAAGTGATCTGTAATTTTTATAACATTATAATTGATTTACGTATTTAAATGATTAGTACTTACAAAAAAATAGATGTATATAAAATCTATGTATAAATTTTACTTCTGTAAAATATATTTTTTATTGATAAGATTTCTATTGATCTTGAATTTATTAGGAATGTGGCAAGATAGTATTTTCAATGTTAATGGAATAATTTAGCTGCAATTAAATAATCTTATCGTCTAAATGCACTTTGACAATTTTTTCACATGCAACTTCTTTGATGTTGGTGAGATTCTCATTATTTATTCAAGTTACTCATTCAATGTAATTACATAATTCAATGTGTCTACTGAGTGTACTGGAGAGAAAAAGCGAAGCGGAAATCGCTGTGTGTAATTAAGACTCCGAAATATGTTTTATAAAACAGTCATGTTACTTGGCAAATACGCGTCATTATGAGCAAAATAAGCATAATATAAGAGCATTATATGCAGCAAATTCTGTGTAGATAGGCCGCTGATCGAGAGTCTTCTTTAATTCGCTTGCATTAAAGCGCGATAAGGCGTTGATACAAAACATCGTATGTTCGTTCGTAGATTCAGTCGATCTGTCGACAGCGACCGATACGCATCACGCGTTTTATTTAATTTCTATCGAATGAGAGATAACAGCGCGGCGTTTTTTAACGATAAACAAGTCTCGTAAAAAATTATGCGCTTCTAAAGTTATTTCCTTCTTATCCCGGAGCGTAAATTAATGTGCGAACGAAAAAACAATATCGTCAAAACTCCAAAATTGGAGTTTACGCTACGTACATTAATGTAGTGTGTTTTTGGTGTGATATGAAAAGTGTGAACAAAGCGATAATTAAAATTGCCGAGTGATATTATGTAACATAATTGACCGCGAAGAGTAAATATCGGGCGTGCGACATAGTGTGTGCGACTTCTTTGAAAAAGTTTTATCTATTTGCAGTTAAAGTGTGCGCGTCTAACTTTGAGAGAAGGAAGGACGAGGTTCTGTATCTCGAATTTTGAGCGAGCATCTATGCCGCAATCTTCCGAGGAAGATGTCCACGACGCCTTTGAAAATAGATATACTTGGTAAGAATCTTCTCTTGGTAGAATCTTAATGATTTATCATTGTTTCGCGTCGAGATGTTTTAATAACGTTCTCGTTATCAGCTTGGCCGAATGATAATGCATCATGGAAACTATGCGGAGAGCATTAACAATTGTCACTGCGCATATAAAAATGTAACGCGGCGCGTTGTTTACTTTCCGATGCATTTCAATCAATAATAATATTTTTTTTACATGCATCTTATAGAAATTGCATTACGGTGATATTCTTTTTATAGAGAACTCATGAAAGGCATGCTTCATTCGTTTACAATCCAGCCAATCAACAGATTTCTATATTTCCATTAAAAAATATAAACAAACGGAAAAAATATGAAAGAAATATTCTATATAATTTGTGAGAGAGTGTATTTTTCGTAGCCTTTCTTCAATGATATAGGTATGAACTTTTACAATAAACGTTTAATGTGATTGTCAGTCGCATTGTGCAGCAATAAAAGAAAACACTGTCTTCAAAAAGAGTGGCGGTACATTCACTCCACCCAATCGCGCATTCTTCTTTTATGTAGATATTGTAGATGATTTATTAATTGTAATGATACCATGGCATATGTCGTCTTTGCGAGACAGATTGGTTTTATTTTTTAAGTTCCTGTCTCTTATCTTTCTCTCTGTTGGTTGACCATTGCAATTTTAGTGGCACGTGTACATTTCTCTCTCTCTCTCTTTCTCTCTCTTTCTTTCTACATGTGCGAATGAATCTCTTTTTATAAACAAAACATAATGCGATATACGAACAAGTGTGTTTTTTCTCTTATATCAGTCTATTTTGAGATAAAGCGGAGATAGCGAAGCGAATATACTTCTAAAGAAATTTTCGTATAATTTTTTTAAACATTTATAACCATAAGTTTACTATAATAGAAAACTTTAAAAGAGAAAAGATGATCTATTTTATTAAAATTAACTTTACTTATGATATACATATAAAATTCTAATAATAAATGAATTATTTGCTATTAATGAATCAGTATGAAATGTGATCGTGTGCGTCTCGATCGATTAAATTAAATGATCTACTTACCAAAAATTGCATAATTCTCGATGATGAGATGGGTATTTTTCATCGTAAACTGTATTGAATTTTCATGATGCTTTGTTTGCACAAGCGTCTCTCTCTCTCTCATCGAGGTAAAAACATATTCTATCCAATACCACGCGCTTCATAGCTGAAAAAAAGAAGAAAACTTATCAATGTGATGCGTGATAATTTATCTTAGAGAGCATCATTCCATATAGATTGAATCGCATATACACGCATACAAATGTGTATGTCTGTCTATGCGTGTGTGTAGTCTTGTGCAAAGGTGAAATTGATGACCTTGATCTCTAAATCTAGCGAGAACATTTTCCCACGAGTTTACGAAATCGTCTGCGCATAATCTGCGTTCTTTTCACATCTTTCTCCATTGCAGTGATCCTCAAATTTTTAAAGAATTTAACAAATATTATGGAATGCGGCAAACAATTTGTGCAACGCACGGTGAAATTTATGTAACTGTGCTTTGGCAAGGCAAAATAAAAACGCTTGTAATCGACACGAGTGTTATTCGTCTCTCGAAATATAGAGAAATAAATTATTATCGTCATTTTGGGAAACACAAGGAAAGCCCCTAAAATCTAGTACAAACCCATATACATTTTAAAAATATATCTTAATACGATTTTATAAGATAAGTAGGAAAAAATGAATTTGTGTCATATGTTATCAAACGTGATTATTGAAGCGCTGATGGGCTTTATTACACATGCTGTTTTAGTGTCGTACGATCAAACTCGAAAATCTACGTGTCAATGTAATAAACAATGCCATCAAATAAAGCACTTTACTTTTGCGCTTTAACAGGATTGTAGAGGATTCAAGGAATTTTCCATTGTTTTTTGTCTACGTACGCGTAAACATATGCACACATGTAAGCGGAGGCGTATCTCTTACGGTCTGTTGTTGGAGATAATAAATGATAAAGAACTATATCTCCTATACATGTGCTACATTCCGCATCAAGGGAATCGATACGCTTAATTGAGTGTCTATTTGTGATTATGAGTCTCGATATTGATCGTTGATAATTACCGATTTAACATGAAGAACACTGCAAGTGTAATAATAAGGTCATAAATATTTTTATATTTTTGACGTTATATTCACTCATAGAATTATCTGTGGGAAAAAAGAAAAATAATTTTTATGATATTATTATAGTCATCCATATCAAATTTTTAATTTATTGAACAATTTGGAGAAAAACTAAACTTAAACAGAGTCGGCAAGTCGGTATTAATTAAATCTGACATATACGCTAAATGAAGCAACAAATAGAAAAAAAGAGAATCAATTATCTTTTTACAAGTTATATTAAAAGAATTTTTAAGGAATATAAACAAAATTATTTATCGAAGAAATGGAATTCAAATAATGAATCTTGTTTAGATTCATGGGATTAAAATATTCATACTTTTTGTGTTGACGACTTTTTTGCAGAAGACGGTATCCGTCCACGAGATTGGCAACCGCGAAGATCAAATTATAAAGTGCCTTTGAGAGTGATGCGATTATGTGTGCTGGGGATGTTTCTACCGTCTGTCCTTATTGCTGGACCGCTATATCTGCGATACCGCGTGTATTCCGAACAATTATACGCTTTAACGATATCAGATCAAAGACTGATCGACGCCAAAATATCCACTATTTGGTGCCAAGTAAGCCATTTTGATATAATATTTATTAATATTTTATCTCCAATGATCTCTGCCTTATACTCCTAAAAATTTTATGTGTCAACTTTTACTTCCTTCCTTCAGGAAATAAATATATAATAATTATTATAACAAATTAAAATATAATGAATTTGGAATATTTAATGGCCAAATAATTATTTATACCGCATGCAATTTTATTAAAAATTGTATTTGCGCTTAAAAAACTAATAAAGAATAAAGATGTGTCAATGATAGAGCAATCTGTTTATAGAGTCAGGTGGTCAAAGTTAATGCCACATTTAATGCGTATCTGATGAGCAACGAACCAGTAATCGAAAAGGAAGCAGTACCAGTTTCGATGACGAGACATCTTGTCATGGAAGATGACATGAAGGAGTACTGGGGATTTTATCTTCTGCGTGGCAGCAGCGTCACTGTTTCGACTTGTGTAAGGTAGAATTGTAGAAATGAGGGCTCGCGCGTTATTACGCAAATTTTAATAGTGGAAGCGGAGAAAATTTTGCGATCTTTTTTATATAAAAAATACGTTTCCTTTAATTAAAATTTTCGACACATTTAAAATAATATTATCTTTCAAGTACTTACGTTATTAATTTATTATAATTGTACCATTATTTGCAGATGGCCAGGTGCCTCTTTAACGATAATCCGTGGATTTAAGAATCTGCACGAGTGTGCCTTCATCGGAGATGACAGCAGCGAGGAACTTGAGGAGCTCCTTGAGGTTGCTAAGGAACAGGGGCTTCTTGATTTGACGAGGACTACGGAGGTGTGTTTTTCTTTCTATCGAGCTTCAATTTTAATTTTAATTATCAATTATCTGTAAAACACACTCTTTATATGCGCTATTTTTCAATCGTTGCATCTTCGATTGTCAGGCGACGCGTCTTAATATACCTGAAAAAATGGGACGAGTTAGACAGGATGTACAGTTTCATCATAAAGGCAACGCCCTGCGCTTAAACATTTCCAAATCATCCGAGAATCAACTGGGCAGTCACGAGCTGGACGCTCAGGCGATGCGGAATATACTCACTCAGCTTTTGGCTAAGACTACCGACACGAAGAAGAAGCAGAAAGAGAATCCGCATCATCATTATGAGGCTGTTTTCAGGGAGGACACTAATATCGATAAGCCACCGACCGTAAATCATCCTAGAAATTCATCTTTCGGAGATCAGCCTCTGCGGAAACAGTCGATAAACAGATCTCGCAGTAATAAAGAGATATCGGAAAATAGTACAAAGTGCGTTATTTTTCTCAATAATTTAATATTTTAATTTTGATCCATTCTTTCCATTAAAAAAATTGAAAGACATTATTTTAACAAGAATTGAGTTTGTAAATTCTAAAAAAAATTTCATATATGTTTCTAGTCACAATACAAAATCTTCTCCAACTTTTCTCTTTATAATTACGAATTATATATTCAAACGTTTTATTAGATCTACACAATTATCTTCAAATATGACGTTTACCTCTGTAAAAGAACTTGAAATCAATCGGAATTCCACGTCTTTTTTCGATCCTCGTCCTACGATATCCAAAACACAAGTGAAGACCGGAACGGCAGAAGAAATTGCGAAAAAGCAAGAAGAGTCAAAACCCAAACGAAACGAGACGAACTCTGCGGAGGTGTTCCAAGACGTCCTGCGAAAGATCAATTCCTTAGGCGACCGTGGCAGACAAATGTTGCGTAAATTGATGGACGAGATTGATGCACGGAGCAATTTCGAAGGTGCTGCGTTGAAACAGTTGGTAAATGAAACGATGAATGACAAAAAATTGTCGAACGAAGCCAAGCGGAGGAAGAGAAGAGACTTTGTTCTTTCTTCGCCAATGCATCAAATTTTAACGGAGGAGGATGAAGACGGTGACGTAGCGCTAGAAGAGGTATTGGTATTGTTTTTTTTATTTTTTCTAATGTATTCCTTGTGCCTGTTAATGTAATAAATTAATCTTTATAATTACCATAGAACCTGTAACATGTATTTATATTCTCATCGTTAAAAATAATTTGTTAACTGTAAAGGACCACACACAATAATACAAATCGTAATAAGTTTCTACTTGTTTACTCGAAAATGTCGATAATATAAATTGATCTCAAAGAGAATTTGTCGTTCGGAAAAATAACGCGCAACTCTCTTATTTAGTTAGCACACACGCAAAATAATATTATTTCCTTCACTGATAACATATCGTTTTTCATTAAAACGTGATAATAGATTTTAATTTGTTACTTATTGAAATGAGTGGAAAAATATATTCCGGACTTTATATTTGTACAAGATGAAATTAGAGATGAATAAATCGCGTAATTACTACTACGTAATCTAGATCTTTCTGCTGTATATTTTTGAGATTTCTTTTCTCGGCGCAGAAACAATCGTATAATAAATATGTGTAAAGCAATATTTGTTTGCAAAGTGTGAATATAATTCTCGTTCATATCTTTCATTTAGAGTTTAGATTTCCACTCCGTAAATTCAGGTAAAGATATACAAAGTAAATTTGTTGGCGTATCTTCATCAGGATACATTGAACCCAGACGGTATTGCGGAGGTCCGAGGCGTCGTGAACGAAACAACCTTGAACGACAGAAGTAATTCCGAGTTCTGGAGCTCGTTTAGCAGTTCGGAGGAGCGGTTGCTGGAATGCAAGGGTCTCATCATGAATTTACCTCTGACACCGCATCGTTATTGTACACCTAAACACGAAAGTCATCATTCTGCGGCTTCCTTTGCTAATACTGTGACATACAGGTAGGTGAACAAAAATTGCTGCTTGTAATTAATTTTTTCTTTGTAAAGATGTGTTCATATTTGATTGTTATATATTTTCTTTTATTTTACTTAGTTATCGGCTTTAAACGCGTATAGCTTTTCTTTTATAATAAATATACTTTTTTCAAAATCTAGAGAGATACGCGTAATTGTTTTATATTAAAGTTTTAATTTCCACATAAAAAGAGAGAGAGAGAGAGAGAGACATATCTTAATAACAATATTGCCATAATAATAATCCTCTACTATATTTGTATATAATTTATTTGTAGAATACCTTTAAACGGATATTACTTCTTTGTATTTAATTCGGAGAATGAGGTCCAATCTAATTACGTGAGAGTAAAATTTGATCTTTTGAAGACGGTCTACAATACCTCAAATCCCGTGTACGCATGCAAAAATAGCACGGAGGAGTGCTCGTTACCGTTTAAAATCTTCAGCAAAGAAAGAACGGTATTAGAATTGCCATTAAGTAACAATGATTCGCAATGGAACGAGGAGTATGTTGGTGTGTCTACGTGTGAGCCACGAATGACAATTTACACCATTTGTATTATTATAGTACCTTTTCTGATCCTTGGTTTTGCTTTTCACTAGAAAATTGCGTTGGCAACAGTATTTTTCAATATTTATCTTTATATCGATATGATTGACGATGTCAATTAACAATATCATATCAGATCCATATCTGAAAAAGAAAGGATTATTATAATAACAGTTCGATACTTTATTACACATTATTAAATCAGTAATCAGAAAATACTTACTACGGACGATACTTTTACTTGTAATTAAAGTAATTTAAAGAAAAGTAAGTCTCAAAAAGACAAGGGGTAAATATTTGAAATTGACACATTATTTAAATTTTTAAATTTTCAGAAAATTTGTTTTCTTTTTATTTTTTAAATATCAAAGGATCAGTATCTTTAATATCGAAATATACATATGTACATATGTTCTATTGATAAATCTGCCCTCATAAAAATGCTATAGTTTTAATAATTTTATTCATTTATATTAAGTAAATATTTAAAATCCTTACCTAATTTGAATGGATAGCGTATCATAATTTAGTCTCTTAATTCATTTTCTATTTAAATCTGTTGCAAAATTAACATAACTGAAAACCTAAATTCATAACAATTGCAAAGTTTTTTGGATGAAGAGAATGTGTTGTAATAATGCTCTTTTATGCAGAATCATATGCAGATTTCGTTTAATTTTTACTATATAATATTGTTATACATATAGCATTTACTATATATAGTATTTATATATATTATATATATTTTTATTATATATATTACTATATATATAACATTTACTATACATAATATTATTATATAATATTTATATATAGTATTTAGACTATAATTTTTAAAGATGAGAGTTTTTTTGATAGTTTTTGCCATTCTTAATATTTGAATCTACTTGAATCAAATTTATTTAATATAAATAAGAATATATATTCAATAATTCAGAGTTGTTTAAGTATTTCCACCAACAAAATAAGTTTCTATTTTTCCATATAATTAAGGAATAATTAAGTTTTCAATATCTAATTTTGTGTACCCGAGAGCAATATCTGAATTTACGAGTATTTTGAGAATCTGTTTTGAAACTAACGAGAAAATTCGATGAAATATGACTTAATTCGCATTTTGCGAATATTCGCACATCTTTAATTGTATAGTATTTTACATAATCATAGAATTATTGAAATCTCTATGTACAAAATAATTTATAAATTTGCTAAAAAAAAATGTGGTCGAAAAGATATTCGTTGATTTTGCAACTTAATTGACTTAATAATCGACGAAGCTGCATCTTAACATAGATCGCAGTCGATCGCAATATTGAGATTTAGGAGATTACGTACTTTATGTAATTACGAAATGTATATTTAAAAGTTATATTTTTATATTTTAAAGCCATTCTGAAAGATTGATATGATATAAGACTGGTGCCGAGATTATATTTCGTACAATCTGGCTACTTTGACGTATTGTAAATACTCTAGATTAGTTGTGATTCGTATTCGCACGCGCTTCGAGCAATACAAGATCGTGATATGTTGAGTGAGATATCGCGAGTATGCGATACGCGACATATAATACCTTCGAGACCTGGAAATTATTATCATTAAATTTAATGGACGATACAATTAATTGTCGAAATGTAATACTGGACAATATAATTGATTGTTGAATTATGTATGCGCAAATAAAACGATTCATTGAACGATTATATTCAAGTGTTCAATTTACTAGCGAACATTAGCAATAACTCAAATTTATAAATATTCTGTATATCCAAAAATTGATAAGCGATAATAACATATAATATATATATTATAACAAATAATAATAATAATAAACATATATGCACAAAAATAATTAGGCTGCATCATAAAATAATAAAATTATTCGCCGATATTATTGTCGAGTATATATGCCATCATCATTTATTCAATTTATGTTATTTATTCACGTGATTATTGGAGGATCTTACACTTTTTTTTTTTGGAAAAGGGAGAGAGAAAGAGCAGACGAAATGTATTGTATCAAATATTGTTACAAATTATCCATTTTATACGTTTTACATTAATATCGTAAAATAATTTTTTATATTATTTTGATTTGATTCTAATTTACAGAGATAATTGACGGTAAGTTAACGTTGCGTAATTCGCACGACACGCAACACAATTAATGTTCGTTTTAAATGTCTTGTACGAGCTCATTTCAATGATCGATATGTCAACGGGCGCGAATGCCATACGTGGAAAACAAACACTAATAACGGGATTTAGCGTGGGGCGGCTGGTTGACGGCGATAACGAAAATTGATTTCACCCTCCGCGTCCCTTTTCGCGGCACGGGGATGCTCTATTCGAGCGCGTTGATGTTCATGGGACGCTGCGCAAAACCAGTGACACGCCTCTCTCTCTCCCATCGACATACTCCGGCGAGAGACCCCTCCGTACCCACACGTGCCCGGTAGAACACTGGTTTAACCCATTCAAGGAGTGATTTAAATCCGTTAGCAAAAATCAATTGCGTCCGTCGAATAGAAGCTAAAAAATAGAAGATAAAAATGCCTAGTAATTGTAAAAGCATAGTACATATTTAAAGAAATATTATAGAAAGAAATTGTATTTTCCAAAAATCTCGTAATTATCGTCATCGTTTCATTATTGATATTTATAATACTTAATCTAATATTTAGCTATTGCAACAAGAAAACAATGTTCCAAGATAGCTATCTAACACGGCGACACTCATACACAAGTGAAAGTGCCGCTGAGATTTCGAGTAGGACGCTATTGAAACCAGGAAACGGAGGCTGCGCGAGTGTTCGCCGCTGATAAGGGATGCCCCGCCCTACAGCCCTCTCGCGACAGTCACCCTCCCGCGTCATCCTCACGGTCGTGGAATCGCAAGGGTCAAGTTGTTGGAGGACCCAGTAACGGCGTGAGGTATTAATCTTGGGGATTAAGCGGACAAATCGACGGAAGATTAATTTTTAAGATGCCGTAAAATGGGAAGGATTATCCCGACGCTTAATTAACAGTTACGCTACATCGTTTTGTAATTAATCTTTGCGTTTCTTTTTCTTTTACGAATTCCTTACGTCGATGACTTGCTGCTCCGGGCATATAGTAAATAAAAACGCACTGAATTTGCGAGATATTCATAATTGTTGCAGCTTTTGATTCGCGATGCATTAAATTTGACATCTATATATAAGTTTGTAATAAATTTATTATGAATATAAATCATCCAATCTCGTGTTGTATGTGTGCATCGATATTAATGATTCTTCGGATTTTTATCTAAAAATACACTGAACCAAAGACCGCGATAAGAGTCACGTGAGTCAATCCCGCGTGCGGTGGTGGTAATATTAATACCTTATCCTTATTCATTGACACGCGCAAATTGGGTCGCGAGTTGCCAAGCCTGTGGGAAACCGCTACAAAATATCCCCTATTAAATTCGACGGGGGTACTCGGGGGTGCCTTTCTATCGATTCTCGTAATGGAAATGGCTATTTTTCAAGTTTTCGAAATATCCGAAATGATATCACCTATAAAAAATAATATTTCATAATATATATTACATAAAAATAAAATAATATTGCAATTAAATTGATTCTAGCAAAATATATAATAAAATATAATAAATAATATATAATAAAAAATGTGTTAACAAGAGATCTCGAACGAAGGAGTGACAATTAATTAACTTCGAACAAGACAATTTCAGAGACAAAATTTTTTCGATAAAATAAGACAGAATATTATTGCGTTTGTGTATATTCATATTGCACAATTTCTACTATATATAACAACAATTACGATAAGAAATGAGTTAAACAATTTCTGAAAAAAATACATACAATTAATTATTTGACAATTAATTATTCATATTAAATACGAGAAAAAAACTAATATTTGAAAGAAATGATAGATGATGCATTCGTGAAAAACTTTTCCCAAACAATCAACTTTCGATTAGCCGGATCTCCGTGATTCGAGGAGCATAAAAAACGTGAGCCCTGCTTAGTATACATTAAGGGTGAGAGAGCGGCTACCCCCTGTCGTCAAGTGGCCACCGGCTTGTTTTATTGTGACACCTCGGGAGGGTGCTACAGATTTTCCACCAGGATGCGCCGGGGTGTCATCGTTGAAGTCCGATTAGATGATCGTATCATTCTTGATGCTCATTCGAGCGCCATTACGAGCCAATCTGCGTGGGACCTGATCTTAAATAAGTGCAATATGCGACAATTATTTGTAGAAAATCAATAGAAAATTTATAAATTTTAGATTCTTAAATTGCAAATTTTTTTTGATTGTTATGTTCTAGCGTCTTAAATATTTTTGACTGTAAAGAAATCAGAAAATTGTATTCTAAAAAATAACTTGAAGGAAATCGATAAGATGAGCAACTATTAGTATTTATAAATTGTGATATATTTTCGTTGTACTATGTTCATGGCATTATTTAAAAATGATAATTGACAATCATGATAGAATTATTAAATGTCTCAAGAATCAAATACACGAAGGATGATATTATATATAATCATAAAAAAGAATAAAAATTAAGAAGGAAAGAGAGAGAGAGAGAGAGAGAGAAAGAGAGAAAAATTGAATAATTTGAAGCGATATCGTCGACACATTTGTCGACAAAACATGCTTATCGTTTTCCTAAAAGTTACTCATCGGCTTATCGCGACAAAAAGTAGCTCTGCCCGCGACGACAATAGTTGGACGACAAGAGCGATAAGATAGACCGCGAGACTTGACACGCATCATTCTTTATGCGATGCAGAAAGCATCTTCGAAACACATGGCAATGAGCCGAAGCAGGAAGAGGGTGGAGACAGATTCGTTCTTTTTGCATACATAGATACACGTGCGTTGAAAGATAACGAACAACATCTTGCAGCTGTCTCTATTATTCCACGTCTATCAAGAGATGAAATACGCAAATTTGTGCAATTTAGTAATAGTATTGTTTTTGCTACTCCACAAATGTGTAGAACTTGCAACTAATGTTTCTAACTAAATTTGAAAATATTAATAAAAAACGCTAGAACACACACAATACATAAAAAATTTCAACGCATAATAAAAATATGTGGATGTTATTATATACAATAAATTATTTAAGGAGTGTAGGAAGGAATATTATATGTACGATAATTTTATTAGATTATTTTAAATCTAAATTATTTAATGCTGACCCTTTCAGATACGATAAATTTGGCACCTTAATCTCAGAATAAAAGGCAATATAAAGGAGGATATAAAGGACACGTGCGTTACCCTCGATTGCCAAACACGTGTCTGATCGTATGGCGGGTAACTTTTTCTACATCGCCAATTAATTCATTATAAATACAAATATTTCTTGTAAAGTAAAATAAATTTTGTAGACTTAGAATATTCTTTCTCTAAGTTTTCCAAACTTTTTTGCTTGACAATCTCTTAAATGCCGATGGTTTATACTAAACATGAAACTAAAAAATTAAGATGCACTTTTTTTATTACTATTTTATTAGTATCAGAATTTTTCAAAATTAACATAGAAAAATAATAAAAATTAAAAAGCAGCGTTAATTTTTTAATAAACAATCGGCATCATAAATTACTCAAAAATGTGAAAAGCGAAAGTGACATTTCTTATCACTTGCTGCGATGTCTGTATCGTAAGATCTTTCAAACAAGAATATCACGCAGATCGGGAATCGATGGACGAATGAAGTATGGATTTTGCGTTTTCACCGGATATATGAAGATATGATCCGCGTGGAGAACGTCGATACAGGGATGCTGGATGGAGCACGGATGGGACGGACCTGATACGAGCTCCACCCATAAGCCTGCGCTCCGCCCTCGTGAAATTCATTTACCCGGAGGGTTAGCCTGGACTCGTTGCTAGTCAAATCGTCCCTTTCGACATCGGTGTTACTCTCCATCACGATCGCGATGTGAGCTAGAGATCTCGTTCTCCAAGTCGATCTGTGTCATTTAATTTTGCGGTACTATTGGCATTTTTTTGCGTGCAACATGGTGAGTATTAATTGTTTCGTGTGTGATTATCTGTGATCGCTTGAAATCCTGTGTTCTACAAACCTTTTCTTTTCTACAACCCTTATATGGATCTCAAGCAGTGCTGGAATAATGTCACGATTGTTTATCGTAGACAGTTTAGAAAATACTGTGTTTAATTGATACAATAATCATAATACAAAATTTTTTTTTGTTGAGCCGTAATTATTATTATATAATATATTTTATTAACCATTTTTCAAAAATCTGGAATTATAAAAAAATGGGCGTGCATCTGTATATCGTGCTACTCGTCACGAACATAAGACGAATAATATAGCATTCTTTTTTAATTGTATTGTCATCGCACAATCTATCGACATTCTTAATTGACAAAAATACAATTCACGAAATGACAAATAGCATCTCTTCTAAATTTACGAACTTTTTGCACTGACAGGGAATCAATCATCGACATCGCAGAAAGATGTCTTGATAAAAAATAATTTGAAATAAAAAAAACTCTCTGCTAGTATATAAAATTATTACCGAAAATGCGCAGAGAGAGACATACAAACGGAAATGCTTCCTTCTTTACAAAAATTGATATGTGAACAGCAAGTGCATATATGACTAATTCATAAAGATAAATCGAATGGCACACATATCTGTTGAATGTCAGGGACAGTTAAAAAGAGCGATATCAACTTCCTGTTGGCGCTATAGACTAATTATATCCGAGATTGTCGACGACATCCATTTAACAAGCTTGTTTTAAGTATTATTCTTGTATAACACGGAATTCGATGGGAATCAGAAAAGGCCTTTAACTTTCAAATGCGTGTTTATTATTGATAAATTTACTTATCTCGTCGCGGCGAAAGTCTCGGGACTGATTGACTGCTTAGTCATGTCCTTCACTCGCCTAATATCTGTTTACATTTTCTTAATCCGTCTCGCTTTGCCCTTACACTTGTTATTGTGGAGATTTTCTTAATAATAATTATCTTTACTCAGTAAAAAAAATAGATTAGTTTTCAAAGTAAGCTTATAGAATATTAAATATAATATTAAATTAATATTAAATATATATTAAATATAATATAAAATTAATATTAAATATATATTAAATATAATATAAAATTAATATATAACTATAATAAATTTTGAAGCTGTGGACACATAAAATAATAATCTCTATAAGATTATATGATTGGCATTTCGTCGTGTTTGTTCACTATATTTATTAATCCTTGCAGCCTATGTTAACGTACAGTGGCTGCGGGATAGGAGTCGCGGACGCCGAAAATGGTTCCCCAGCGGGATCGTTATTGTCAGGCGAGGGAGAGCTTCCGGAAGAGGCCGGTGATTCTCCGGGTACATCGAGGGACACTGAAGAGGAGGCGACACTCTCCGATGAGTTCTATTCCCACGACACCGACGACGAGGAAGATCAAAGCAAAAGACGCCGGGATCGTTCTAGTTCCGTAAGCGAGATGAAATCCTATTCCTGCCAAATCTCGAAATTTCTATATTACGTAAAATATAATAAATTTTGCTGTGATCTCCCCAAATTTGGAATATCGAAATAACAGTTGTTGGATTAGTGGTAGTTTAATGAAATTCATTAATAATCTTGTAGCTAGATGGCATTTCGTCTTCCGGAAGTGGTCATTTAGGATCGCCTACACCTCGTGTAGGTAACTTAGGAGTTAGAAAATTTTTCACCAACAGTCGTGAACGATGGAGACAGCAAAATGTGAGCGGCGCCTTCGCCGAGCTTCGCAAATTGGTGCCGACGCATCCGCCAGACAAGAAACTGTCGAAGAATGAGATATTAAGGATGGCGATCAGGTAACTTTTAGCTATAGAAATGAATATTTTTATTTCAAATATAAACAAATATTAATATCCATACATTGTCATTCATATTTTTTGAACAACTTCGAGAAATAAAAAAAAAAGCTTTTCCATTGTTTTAAAGGCAATTAAAAAATACAACGATTTACGCGTGAATATATATATATATTCTCGAATATTAATAGAAAATATAACAGAAATGTATAGTATATAATATATAGACATTTTGCACAATACATTTTAAAATTTTATAATAAGAATAAGAGGTATTAAAGGGAAAATTTTGATTACCTGATATTCGAACTTGAAATGATTACACATCTTGTTTGGTAGATACATAAGATTGTTAAGCAATGTTCTCGAGTGGCAAAAAGGTCAAGATCGTAATGGGATGCAGCATCACGACGTGCGTATCAAATGTGAGTCGCATCTGAACAACCAAAACCCCATCGCGTATCATGCGAAGCCTGCCATAGCCTTCCTGAAACAAGAGAAGCAAAATATGTCAGAAAATTCTCACGTCTTCCGCATCAATTATTCCGCGCAGAGGCATAACGCGTGCGACAAGAACGGCAGCAATTTGTTGATGATCGCACCGAACGGGCTTAACGTAACTATTCCCACCGGAAAACGATGTGTCACGCCTTCCGTCATCGTTACCCAAGGCAACTTTCACAGGTGAATTACGTGCCACGCTAGTTTAGTTCTTTATAAAAAATAAAAAATTAGAAAAAAAAATCGATAGATTTTTGATTTTATAAAGCTGTAAATTTCTCTGAGCTCTCTTTGAAAATCATTGAATCACTTTTTGTATCTTTTAAACGAGTAAAAAAGCATATTTATTCATTATAAATATTTTATGTATGATATACTATTGCTTGCAATAATCTAATAACGTTATAATGTCTGCAATATTTGTAACAGCAACAACAATGGAAATCTTATACGTTCTCCATCGAGCGGACGATCCTCGAATTTCCCGAAGTCACCGCAGATCTCATCGAACACTAGCGTAATATCTAATGGATCCTCCTCGTCTTTGACGAGTCACACACCAGTTACGAACGGGATAGGGTCAAGCGGATCAAACTGTGCTCAGAAGAGATTCAAGATCGAGCGAGACGAGGAGGAGCAGGCTCCGAGGGATTGCCGAGTACCGCCGCCACCTGCTCATAGTATACCGGTCAGAAAAAGAGTCAAAGTCGCCTTTGTCAAGGACTCGAGTTCAGGATATCGTGGTGATTTGTGTGGCGCGGATCGCAAATGAAGCATTGGTGAGAGATACCTATTGGTGAAATGATCAATTTACTTTAAGCATACGTACATTGTGTAAATATTTTTTTCTTGCTGTATTTGACAATAATTAGTACGATATAAAATCAAATGACTTCTTGAGATGAAGAGGTTTTTGAATTAATATGCATATAAAAAAATCTTATCTTTAATTAGTAAAATTTGAAACATACTTTTCAATTCGCGCACTAAACATTCTTACGTTATATATACATAATTCTGTATTGATTTAATAAAAATTCCATCTTGTTATAAAAAGAATATTTCTCTAAAAATATTACATCTTGTTGAATATGGTCGTCCCGTTCTGTTGAACTTTAAACTATAAAATGTTTCTAACTTTTTAAATATTTTGATTATTGGAAACTATAACTTCAACGGATATTTAATAAAATACATTTTTGTTAGAGAAAAATTATTTGCTGAAAAAACAATTGATTAAAAGAATAATTTCGAGACATCTTGTATTTATAGAAGAACGATGGCAAGAAGATGGGGAAGGGTGGGAACGTCGTGTGTTCCTCAAAGAATATTTTATTATGTATTTTGCGTTACACCGTTTGTATTAATTATTATATCGCAGTTACGCTTATAACAGTGACATGAAAAACACGAATAGGAAACTTCTGGTTACGTAGTAAACCGTTGTAAATTTGTAACAAATACATTTTTATCAGGCTTCCGCGTCTCCGGTCATAAGTGCTATATTATTGTAGAGCTTCGTAACAGAATATATCGAGTTTCGTACATATATATCCGTTTACATATCGTATTATTATACGGTGAACACAGTAAACGACAGTTGAACGTTTAACAGTTATCCACAGACAACGGGCTCCATTGTATCCTTCGAGATAAAATTGCTTATATTTATATTCACCTTCGTAAATATTCTAACTTTTTAATCTTTTCTCGCCCTCATACGAGAAAAAATGATGGACATCGCCCAACATAGGGGTATTGACATTGGAATATCGCCGCGCAAGGAATTTTTTGTAATACACACGTATTTACATTTACGAATCTTGTTGGAAAATCCTTCTCGTCATACAGCTGTTTTTTCATCTTCGAGAGTCATGTACTTGTACTTCCATACTTGATCGTTGATAAAATTTAATCTAAAACTCTGCGAAAGCGGCGTTTGTCTCGCAAAACACCCGCTCTCGCAGGCGTTTCCTACGTCAGATATACTTTGTACCTGGTACTGTCTCTCTTCGGAGATTCCGACGACAGTTTCTTGGGGACGTATCGCTCGTCGTTAAACTCGATCGGCGGCACCGGAGTAGACGGTCGTCGCTCGTCGGTCTGGCTGAAGGCTCTTCTCGGCGGCATTTCACAAATCTTCCGCGTGCTCTTGCACTCGACGCTGCCTCGCTTACCGAGGTTCACGCTGGCGTAACTGGCATCGCTGGTACGAGAATCCCTCTTTGGGAAGTCCACCTCCACGTAGCTGACTCGCGAGTCGCGTGATCTCGCACTCACGTCTGAATTCCGCTTGTTCTCCACGTTCGCTAACGGTCTCTTGATCGTCGGTGCTTCTGGTCGATCCCGTCTGATCGTCGGCGATTCCGGTTGCCGGGACGCACGCCGAGCTTTCTCGTCGTAATCGTCCGAGTATGTGCGTCGCTCGCGACCACGAACCCGCTCCGTGCCATGATCCTCGCTGTATCGCAGCCTGTCGTTGAACCTTCGTAGACGCTCCTCCTCCTGCTCGTTCATAAACACTTCGCTGGCGTCATGGGTACTGCGCTTTGGTCTTCGTCTGTCCTCCTCGTGTTGAATCTTAGTCTAAAAAAAGTACAAAGCAAACGCGAGGTGTATGTTGACTCCTGAAAGCAGCATGTTTTTAAATCTTAATCCGTGTACCTTGAATATGTCGATTCTATCATTAAATTCCAAATCTTGACTGTTTCTGCGAATCGGTCGATAATTTCCTCTCTCCTCCTCACTGCTACTTATACTGATCCAAGTGTTCTCTTGCTGGGAACTTCCCGCTCTCTTCGGCCACTCGTTCTCCGTCTTGAAATCGTATAAATCTCGCATACGTTGGCTGAGTTTGTTCGCTCGCTCGTTAGTATCGATAAAACTCGACGAGCGATCTCTGCCAATGTCTAATTCGTCTGCAATTAAATATCGCAGCATGAATCGGGAGATGTATATTAAAATGATTAAGTGTATCACTTACCTTGTCTTTGTAAATGCGCTTTCTCGTTCTTCGCTGGCGAGAACTTTCTAGAGGGTTGCCATTTACTATTAGAGGTATCCGCATCCTTGCGCGGCTCTTCTTCCTCTTTGCTGTGCTCCGTTATGGAATCTCTTCTCTCAGGATTTATTCTTGGTATGGGACTGGGTGATGGACTTTTGGCAAAGGTTATCCATCGGGTAGTCGCGCTCTGTGTAATCTCACAGCCATCTTTTGCAAGAGGAGACGATTCTCGGCGAAACTTTGCACCGCTAACTTGTGGTATCCACCTAAGCAAGATCAGATGTTCGTGGTCGAATGTTTGCTTCAAACTTACAAGTATTTGCTATTTTATCTGCATATATACACAAATACACATATAAAGAAAAAATCTTGACAGGTAAAGGCTACTATTTATGATTAACAACTGCCATTTTCGGCCGCAATAGATTACTTTACTTGTATAAAAGAACGTTCAGTTTATAATTAATTATTAAATCAATTATTAATTAATTATTAATAATTATATTAATTATATAAAATTATTAATATAATTATATATTAAAATAATTAATTATTAAATTAGAATTTGCGAGAAAAGACATCATCACAGAATCATAAAGTCAATACCAATTATTCATGCACATTTGTAGGGATTTTTTAATCACAAAATTGCTTTCCAAATAATTCCATGGAAATAATTATTCTTCACGAGAAAACAGGGAAGATAAGGAAGAACAATTAAACATTGAAACATTTGAACAATTTAAGTATTCTGTACAATGGAAAGTTATCGTTAGTTAATTACTTTTATAAATCTTTCTGACATCGCGGCGAATCACAAATATACGAGGAGCGTCACAACGTGAAAAAATATTAGCGACTAGTTCCGGTCAATGGAACAAACCAGGCACCACTATGTTTTCACGTTGTACCGTTCGGCATGGTCCGTCAACCAACGTGAATTTCCGTCAATAAAATCGCCAAAGCTAATCCAAAAATAGCGCACACAAAATCGTACAAACAGGAAAGACGAACACGGAAGAAAGCAGAGCAACAACATCTGACCGAAACTAGACGCCATTACCCGTTGGAGGCTCCGTAATGACTATCAATCGCGCCTACGAATCTCAACTACAATCCCGATCATGGCATTTCTCGCTTTCGGACGTGGAAAATGTGCGCGGTCAACCTCGTGGCGATGGTTCGTGGATCGCTGCAATCCGTGTGCCTTCGTTGCTCGATGATGCTTTTTTCCACTCCCTTCGTGGCGGTCACGTCGGTGCTATAACTTCTGACGGCGGGTTGAGATCGACCAACGATCTCGGGCTCGATCCTGGAGAATCGATTCTCGGCTAACGTAGTCGTCGCTGCCGTCTCGTCGATGCTCTCCTGCCGCTCGTCCCTCGACGATCTCTTGATGGCCCCCGGCGATTGCTGACCTCGCGGCACGTATCTCGGCAATGGCATCCATCTCGACGTGTCCAGTTTACTGGTGTCGGTAATCTCCGTGTGCCGACGATCCTCCACGCGACGTTCCGTGTATTTCTTCAAACAGTCTACATCCGCACTGCGGCTACGCTGGCTGCGCGGTGATCGAGACGGTCTTCGTTGTTGCCCGTTGTTCGCCGGGCTGGCCCTTTCCTAAGGTTTAGGCGAATGTATGGAGAGAATAGTGTACTTTGGAATGAAATACTTTCGTACATGAAGCAGAATTAAACGACAATATATGTTGTGTTAATTTTAAATTTATGAGATGTTATTTTATTTTAAAAAGAAACAATAGATAAAAAAAATAATATTATGGAACCTGTAATATATAGAATTTAACTCTGAATCCATTATGCAATTAATAAATAAAATGTACATATATTAAATAATGGATCTTTTTTTAAAATGTTTGTAAATGTAAGTACTGAAAATACCATGACGTATTGTGTTCATTATTTTAGTGTTTTCTTTTTCTTTTTTTTTTGTAAGATATGTCGAAATTAAATTATGCATATTTCATTGATATAAAGATTTTTTTTTATATGAATAAATTTGTTATTAATATATTGGCAATTTTCTAAATTTCATTCTAGTAAAAAGATTGTTTTTATTATATAAAGAGATAGGGAGTGGGAGAAGAAGGGATAAATCATTTAATAGACTCCTCTAACAATTACTTGTTATCAATAATTCAATTTTTTCGATATAAAATATTCTCCGGTAAATACATGCAATATACCATCAATTATTATACTGATTTTATTAAAAAATTAAAGGATAAAGAAGGAATAATAATTTTCGCAATTTTTCGATTATGCAAAGGCATGAAGGCAACATCGTTTATCATTTCGCACACGTGATTACGTTCACAAAATAGAACTTTATTCAACAAAGAAGACCGGCGGCGATAAAGAAGCACGTATCGGATATTACCTAAGTAAGGTGAAGCTTTGCGTAATCCGATATGTGCAGAATTCCGTGTGCCGCAGATGCAACGTGCAAACTGAAGCCGCATGCGCGTGGATTGATTCTGGAATTATGCAGCTCGGTTATTTGGCTGCTGCACGCCGCCGCTGGATCGCCGCTGGACTCTAGATAACCATTCCAGAATTCGTTTCCTGCAGAAAGAACACAAGTGCTTTATTAAATACAGCATTTAAATTAATATTGAACTGGCAATAAATAAGCAAACAATTAAATAAAATAATCAGGATGCTTAAATACCTGGCAACGCGTTTCCATCCCAGGCATAAGTGACAATGAGCAGTTTATTCGCATCAGTACCTCGAAATAGCTTACTGTGTGGTTCTCTCATGGCAAAATGAATTTTTATATCTGAAAATTTCGTTATTAAGAGAAGAGAAAGAATGTTTGTAAATATTTATTATTTATTACTAGATATATTTATTATTTACTAACTGCCCAGATAATCGCCGTTTCCTGCGTCGCCGCACTTCTGCTGCCGGAAGTAAGAGAACATGATATCAGAAACGTACTTGAGCTTCTTGTTCATCTTTTTAATAGCGATCTCGAACGTTTTCAGGAAATACATCTGTTGATCCTGAATTACTTGCCAGACACCTACAAATCGTTATTTATTTAATCAATAATCGAAGAGAAAGATACAAAACAACTTTCAATAAATAATCAATATAAAAAATTCAATCTTATATATAGTCGTTGCAACGACAAGATTATTATTGCACTAACCGAGGCCAAAACCGACCACGTGCAAGAAAGCGGTCGTGTTTTGCTTCTCGGCGCGAGTGTTCGCCTCGAGCAATATTATTTCTACGGAGAGTAGAGTCCTCTTCATGTAATTCTCGATATCGAAGATAGTCTGGCTGCTTAACGATAAGTAACGTTTGTTTTCTTTCGATTTAACGCCTTTCACAATTTCCTCATAGAGCGGATGATAATCCGCGCCGTAAAACTTCGCCCATAAAACACGCATCCCACGTTTTTCTTCGGACGTGCCATCTATCCCGGGTCCATACCTATTTCATATAGATTGATTCTTTCAAAAGAATTTCGTTTGTACGATATAAGGAAAGAAACTTTGCATACAAGTACATGTAGAAAGACACTATACATCATAACGTTGTATTAACTGTAACTACCATCCCTCGAGCTTTCAGTTAATATAGCGTGTTGGAGATTTTGAAAGAGAGATGCTGTATCTTATATCTTTATTATAATTAATAGCAAAGATTAAGCAAAATACATCAAGATATCCGACGTTATATTTAGCGTTATGATACGAATAAATTTATCTTCAAATAAGTGTTGCTAAAAAAATGTACTCTGTAACGCAACATAATTATTGCGGAAAGTCATTGCTTACCCGTTATTTATATTGTTTTGCAACGGCGTGATGAGAATATCCTGATACTCCATAACTCGGGGCCTTTCCAATCTACGTGATAGATAAAATGACATAATTAATAAATTTATTAGTAAGATATCGTAATAAATTTTTGACGGATTCTCTCTATAGAATTTTTCAGAAAATTTTTTGCAGAAAATAATATTTTTTTTATATACTTGGCGTCGGGACGCTACCGCGTCGCTTGATATGTACAGAAAAATGCATACGGAAAAATAGAAATAAAAAAAAGATAAAAATATCTTGTTAAGAATTATCGGCATTTTCGTGGCGATTTCAATAATCATTGCGAAAATTTTTGCAGATATAAATAATCGCACGCGCGAAGGAGATAAAAATAGAACATCTGCAGACACGACAGGAACGTCACAGTGGTTTGCGCGTATAAAAATATTCCTGCAGAAGGCGGGGTTAAATAAATGCATAAAACCTTGTGCCTATGACACCCATAATAACCCCACGAGGTTGGACTGCGTCTGGGTCACTGCTCACGATGCCTCTATTATTTCGCGCGCCGTCGTTTATGAACTCCGTGTGAGATGATACCACCATCATCGCCGATAATTTTATCTCGTCGTAGCTCAAGCATTTTGTTAGGACCTATTTGTCAAATTTTAAAGACGGTTACAAAGCTTAAGAACCGTCGCGATATCAAAAGAAGATGTATCATAAGAAACAACCCTTTATACATTGTGTTTTTTAATATCTTATAAATTTTCAATATCGGTAAACATATGTAACGTTATATCGATCTAAAGAGAAAATTCAATAGCCTGTAATAAAGTGCAAAAAAAAAGATAGAGGGATGAGAATTTTTATTTAAGACATTATTTTACGAAAACAAAACTGAGAGAAGCATTTCAAGAGTTATTTTATTATTATTAAATTATTATTATATATTAGTTAATTTAAATATTATATAATGTAACTACTTTATGAAGTATTTTTGTGCTTGTTTAAAAAAAGAATTCACGTACTTACCAATGGTTCCTTCTCATTGCTCGTACCAATACTCTCCCATCCGTCGATGCCAGTCTTGTTGTCGATTAATTTCCATCGATCGTTTGGGCCGTAAAAGTAAATAGCCCTTTTCTCCAGCAGGCGGTGAATGAATTGGATGAGGCTCATATCTTTATACAAGGCTTTCTCGACAGCGCTACCGTACAACCGCTTGTGTTTCAACCATCCAGCAATCATGGGCAACATCGCCTCGTGTATCAGCGGATATGTCGAATTCGCGTTTAACTAAATAAAAAAATTTGGCATTGCATTGAAATTAATCGAAATCATTAAACGTCATAGAAGGTAAGAAAAGAGCTCAGATTTAAACTTACGAAACTGATTTTTTAAAGAAAGATATACAAAATGATGATCTTCAGAAAATCAAGCAACTAAAGTAAAGTGTTCTCCAATTTTCAAGCAATATCTATTTAAAGAATATTTAATCAAAAGTTTGCAATTCTCTAATTCATATGATCGATATCTAACTCATATGAACGTATATCATCGATATACGCTCGATCAAATTTAATTTGCTACATTTACGCAAACCTCAATAGTCTCCGCGCTGACTCCCCTATCCCTCAGGGAGGCGCATCTCATGGTGCTAATTGGAAACTTCACGGGAAATGCATCGCCCCGCTTGATTAGCTCCGCCAGACTGGTCGGTGGTGGCACGGAGACATCGAGGCATTTTTTCAGCAAGTCCTTCGTATCGTCGTCGAAGGGCACACCATGGGGTGAACCCAGCGTGTTCTCCCACGATAACTCCGGCGGCTCCTTCGTCTGCAGCATTTGCTGACGTGCTTCTTCCGCTCGATTATTCTGTGAAGAGATAATACTTTCGTGAACTGACTCTCGCGCGAAAAAACACTCACTGATGACGTCACAAATTAAACTTGCGTATTGTATAGGATTAACTAAAGAAGACAAAATTGAATAGAAATCTTAATTTTTTCAGTATAAAGATTAAATAAATGTTTGAAAAGATTTTTTTGAAAAATTTTCAAATATTAGAATTCTTAAATATTGTGTTGTTTTTTTATTAAAAAAATTTTTGATTGTGAAAATAAGAGATGTGAAGAAATGGTACGTATACTTAAAAGCTTTCTGCTAAAAAATATAAACAAGTGATCCGCTTTTAAATAATTTCGCGCACTAATACGGTTCGACGTCATCGACGTCGAAGCCAAGGGCTACGAAATCGATTCTAAGAAAAATTTTGCAAAACAGCGAAACGTTGTTCTATTAATACCCCCCCCCCCCCTGATTACAGCAAGGACGCCAAGTCCCTTTGACACTTGAGCATAAAATCCGTTAAGTAGCGTAAAATGTATCTGTTCATCCTAGCGAGCAGCTTGACGTTCACTCTCTTCGTGGGCGCGCATACACGTACGAATACGTACGCGAACGCACATATACATATATAAAAAAATGCACGCACTCGTTTAACGCCTACGGCGGTCCTGCAGTTTGCTTTATTTTTCTGTTTATCGATTCTGCCACCTGAACGACAGGGGTTGAGCGAAGGAAATTCAAGCTACAATATCTCGCATTGTAAAACAACTGTTTATGTTGTTTATTACTTTGTTCTAGCCTTTATACTTTTATAAAAGAAAGAAAGAATAATGCATTGATCCGTTATTCTAAATTTTTTCGTCCCATATCTTTTGTCGCTTAATTAACTTTATAACTATGCACAAATATATAAAATTTTATAATAAAGTTATGTATTTATATTAATTATAAAAATATATATAACAATCTGAAAGAAAAAAAATCATACTCGCATTAATATCAATAGTTTCAAATATCTATTCAAGTTAAACAAATCTATCAAATTTTTTAAATTTTTATAAAACTATTACTTGTCATAGATAAATAACGTAAAATATTGATTTATCTAAATAAACTTGTAAAATAAACAAAATTATTAAAAATTATGTGTATGTATAAGCTATATTTAAAATATATTAAAAAACTACACATGATAACAGCAAGCGAAAGAAAAAGAATAAACTATATTATTTTAGACATAAAAACGCTTAGCTACTTTGCATTCTAGTCAACAAATGTTATACAAATTTCGTATAACAAATAAAAAAAGCAATAAATTACAAATAAATTATAAATAAAAAAGATTTATATCTGTATAATTTTCATGCGTTAATATTAAATATAACATTAAAGTAATTAGAATAAGAACAAATATTAACTCTTTCGCTGCGGCAGATCTTAATACGTGGCACGCGTGACAGACAGCAAATTTCAACTGCATCCGACGCTATCGACGGCGAAACTGGTCGTTCGCGCGCATTTTTCAAAAGCTATATACTAGTTATCGAAACACTGAATTACATTATGCAATTATTGCCAATATAAATTGCCGAGCGCCTAAAGGCGCCACAGTCAGATGACCGAATTTAGTTAGGCGCCAATAAGCGCCAACAGCACATTGCAAACAAATTTTCAAAGAAAGCAAAGTGCTGTCAATTTTGCGCATTTGACACACATTGACGCGATTAAAATTGCACGTAGTCAATTCGCTTATAGTCAAGTTTAACCAGAGCAAACAAATAAGTAACTGTATGGGCCTTTTATATTAAGAAGTTAGACTAATCAATTACATTTTTTGTAAATTTCTTAATTTTAGTACGATAACACAACTAATCATGATATTAGTGCTAATAATGTGCTCTGATATTAAAATTAAAAAATTTACAAAAGATGGAGTTAATCAGTTGCTTTTGTTTAATTCGTATACATTCTTACGATTGTAGTGTAGAAACAAACATTAACTCACCTGACGGACGCAACAGGCAAATAGTGACATGCCCATGAATATTATCGGAAACAAACTTTTCTTTTTTTTCTTTATTGGATTTCCTATCCAGAACGAAGTACCACAATTTCTAACAATACTGCGATTTTACAATTAATTATCACGATTTGCTTATAGATATTGTTTCTTTATTAAGCTTGGTAATTCCCTCGCTATCTTTTAAGAGTCATATATAAGGCGAATGTTAAATCCGGGATCTGCCGACTATCAATAAACAATTCATACACTTCAACAACTACGCGTTATCGTGAAACAAACTTGTGTGATGCAACCAATCGATGGCGACTACAAGTGCCACTCCTGTTGAGTTTCGCGGAATTTCAAACGTCACGCGACGCGATCGCTACATAAACTTTTCTCGCGCTAAACGATCGCAATGTATCTATTTGTAAGAATGACGCGGCCGGCAAGTGCTGGACCGCTGCTGTTTGGACGCACATGCGCACCTGCAACATACACGCGCAGAGATGAAAAAGATTGAGAGAAGACGTGTTATCTGTTTGCCGAAACATTGAATTTTTCATTTCCGCCAACAATTAAAAAATGTGCAAATTAGTAGATCTGCTTGATTTGATCCGTCACCTCGATTTGCCAGTATCTTATGTTTATGAACAAAATAGATTGACTTAAAGCTAATCTGTTACATGCGAGATATTCAATGTGATACAAAAGACATTCAAGCATATCTATGCAGGGTTGGGAAGTAACGCGTTACTTGTAACGACCGTTACTTTTTTCTGTTTGTAACGGTAACGGTAACGTCGTTACAATTTTACAGTAACGGTAACGAATTAACCGTTACTTTTATCGTTATTTTTTGGTTCTTTATTATCTTATATCTATTCAATAGATAGATGTATTTTTTGAAAAATATTTTGTAGCTTTTTATCATAGACTGCATTCTAATAGTCACTGCCAGTACTGAAAATCTGTAGTAACGTAAATTATAGATTTTACAATACTGGCAGTGAATATTGGAATGCACTCTTAATAATATCAATATTTTTCTTATCAATATTTAAAAATAATGTTTGATAAAAATTTTCGACAAAATTGAAATTTGTAAATTACAATTTAAATTTCTATAAAGATAAGTGTATTAAAAAGTAAAAATATTAATATAAAAAATTAGAATCATTAAATAAGTTTAATATAAAAAACGCTTGCTATATAGAGACTAATTTAGAGTTTTTAATTGTAACATAGATTATTACATTTAATATTGATTATTAAATAATTTTATAATCTAATAGCTTATTTTAGCATTACAAAAAACAAAAACATAACGAAAAAGTAACGAATCGTTACTTTCCAAGTAACGGTAACGGTAACGCGTTACTTGGAAATTTTTAAAATCAGTAACGAGTAACGATAACGAGTTAGGGCCCGGGCATATAAAAAAACTTAAGCAGTAAGACTTAAGACTTAAGAATTTCAACCATACGGAATTTTCAGCTTACGTTTCAATATGGCTGCCTTAATGTTCGACCGTGATTGGTCAATTCGCTTACGTCTTAAGTCTTATTGCTTAAGGGCCACCGCACAAGCTTTTCCATAACACGTTACGTTACGTTAAGTACTGACTGTAAACCTAAATTCATACGTAACCTTAAACTTCAGTCAACGCACAAACAAAATTGTAACGTAGTATGCTTTTGTTACGTTACGATTTTCTCTGTGCGTTGACTGAAGTTTAAAATTACGTACGAGTTTAGGTTTAGAATCAGTACTTAACGTAACGTAATGCATTACGGAAAAGCTTGTGCGGTGGCCCTAAGAGTCATTGAACTCTATATATACTGGAATTAGCGATCCCATTGTTTGGCTGTCGCCACTATTTCGCCGAGAGAGAGGTGCGTTTGGATTTTGGTATCTCTTTCTAGTATTACCTAATTGGTCCATGACATGTCACGTGACATCATTATCAGTTACGTGATATGCCATGGACCATTTAGGGGCCCATAAAATTTAAAAAAATTTAAATATATAAAATATATTGTATATATATTATTCTCTTGTAATTAGATCTTTTTTTTGTTTTTTGTCAAACTTTTGAGAATTTATACTGCTATTTTAACTTCACCGATAATAAAGTTCATGATGACTGCTGCCATCTAAAGGCTCTTCTCTTCGGGGACCTCTTTATAAAATGCTATTAATTAATCATTAAGATAAAGATTAGTCATATGTTTATCTTCCTATGAGTCATTAAAATATCTATACGTTATAAACTCATGTAATTTTTACAATTTTCATAATTAAACTATGAAATTGTTTGAAGACGCGCCAGTAAAAAAATGGTTTTATTCCCGCGAATTTTGTTAAGATAATAAATTTATAGTTTGATATCAAATGATTATAATAATAGTTTCAATATTTAATATACAATAAAATTATAATTTATTGCAGTGTTGGATTTTCTATTAGGTTTAGTAAATGCATTCTCTTAGGACCTTAGTAATTGTCTTCAAATCAAATTGAAATCTAGAGATCTCAATATAGCAAAAAAACAAAATTTTAAGTTTTATTTAGAATTGTTACGAGTCTTTCATTCAACTTACGTCTCAGTACTTAACGTAACGTAATGCATTACGGAAAAGCTTGTGCGGTGGCCCTAAGTTTTTTTATGTACCACGGCCCTTACTTTTTACAAAAAATAACGGTAACGGTAACGCGTTACTTTTATAGAGTGACGTTCCCAACCCCGTATCTATGTTGTAGCATATCTATGTACATACATAATTATTAAAATGAGGATATTTCTGCAAAATACTTTACTTCCATGATGCAAACTCTGCGATATATTCTGCAACGCACTTTGATGTTCTGTCAACTAGTGACTCAACAGTAGGAAAACAGGTTTATATCAATTACAGTAGCGTCTCTAAAACATTTGGCATCCCGGAATAATAAAAAATTAGCCTTTTAATATATTAAATAGAAATAAAATTTAAAAAAATTTAATTTTATTTATATTTTGTACAAAACTTTTACGTCTAATTGTAAGATATAGAAATAAAGGTACAATGTTTCTTTTGTTTTATTTTTTACCGAGTTACGTCCATAAGTAAGTGGGATGTAAACTCTAACTCGTCGTTCGTCCCGGTATTTTACCGTAACTACCTTAACGCAATTAAAGTAAGTCTACAAGAAAATTAATAAATTATTGCAAGTAATAAAAAAGAAATAATATATGAAATAATATTGTATTAAAAGAACAATTATATATATTAGAAGAAATTAAACAATTTGTATAATTAATTTGTGTATTTTTTTCGATAAATTTTGGTGGATAAGCGAAGGATAAAAGTGCGTGAAACACCGCAAGAATTGCAGGAACAGTCGACATCTGTGAAACCTCATAGCAAGTGCGAAGTCAAGGAACAAACGGTAATCTCGTTCCTGTATTACTCAATAATATAGATTATAGATTATAGCAATCAAATAAAATAATAAATCCATCATTTGCATAATTCAATTTATCGCAAATTACATATATATTTTAATTTAGATTATGTAATATTTTCAATTACAGACGAAGCTGTTAAAAAATATAGATTCGAGAATTTGAAAATAAAAGTTCTTCAATTTAACAACAGCAAACTAATTATAATATAATAACAAAATTAATTAGAGATAAAATCGATAAGAATAGCAGGAATTTATGATAATCGTAATTTACGTAATATAAGATTATCGTGTATTAAAATAAATGAGAGCAACTTGTACATTTTTAAGATTTTATTGTGTGATATTTTATCTATCAAGTAATTAAAAGATAAGACAAAGAAGCTTTTAGATTTGATATGTACTAATTTAATGACAAAGGGTCGATAAAATAATTTTTTATGTAGAATGCGGATAAATGGTACATCTTGAAGCAACACTGTGTATAAACCGGAATCGTTTTTATCAATTTACATTATCCGGTAAAAGTAAACCGCATACCTATAATATACAAAATGTACAGGATATTTTCTAATCGTCTCGTTAAACACATTTAGCAATTTCTCTCTGTAGAATCTCAGTCGCTGAAAACTCCCATTAAGTCGCGCTTCTTTTTTTCGAGAACACGTATTAATCTTTCCATTCTCGAATTAAGAAAGATTTAGCCATATCAAAATTCAACTTTACCTCGTTATCTTGATAAAAGAGAGGCAAATTTAAATACACATCTAATATATCTTTATATATAATGAAATATATAAGATTTTATTTACTGTAAATGTAACAAAGAGAGTATACATGTTTTTATGCAACATGATTATATGATATATATAAACTACATTAAGTGATATAAAAACGGAAATTAAATATAAATATAACTAATGATTTAATTTTATAAACGTTATCAAAAAGGCATGAAAAAGATAAATAAATTTGTATGTCTAAATGTTCTAGTACTATTTTCAGAGATCGATGTACTCTTTAATTCGTCCGATACCGTTTACGTACTTTTTCTTTCTTTTCCTTTTTTTTTTTTACGTCTGTGGTCGACAACGACGACGAGACATTGGCAGTATGCGAGGTAGAATGCGAAGGAGAATGACAAAAAATACACCAATAAAACTCAGGTGAGCGACGAATGGTGAACGTACGGTACGTCGCGTCGTACCGTTTTTGTGTCGTTAATCCCTCTCTCTTCTCTTTCTTTCTCTCTCTCTCTCTCTTTCTCTTAACATAATTCAGTGCCGGCTTAGCGAGTGTTCTAAATACGGACATAAAAAAGTAACGAAAAAATCTTGATAATTTTTACATAATTTTGTATGTGTACATATATGAGTATAAAAAATCTATCGTTGAAAAATAATACAATACAAATTAAACACATGATATAATTTGAAATATATATAATCCAAAATAAAATCAGTATACATTCAAGCATTCTGAAGAGAAAGATTGAAAGAGAAAAGTAAGAAAACGTAAAAGATGCAACTAACAAGAGAATAGATGTTATGATTCAATTACCCGATGCAATTATATGAAATGATATGATCCATTAAAGGGAATATCTCCAACTCTTAAAAAAATAATCTTATTTAAAAAAAAAAGATAATTTGGTCTCGCATCATCTTGTTATTTTAATTGCGATTTCTTTTGCTAACTATTTTCAACGATTTTTTAACAACATTTATTTCATTAAATATTTTCTAATTATTTCCTCAAAAGCCTTCTCCTTCATATAAGTAATCACCTTTCTCGCAAGGTCCTTATTAAATATATTTGTTATCTCTCGATTATTTTACATTTATAATAATTTAGCATATTTCAATTTATATTTCGGTTTTAAATTATTGAACAAAATTTGCACAGTATTCCGCATTCGAGCAGACAGATTCGCGTAGCTATACCGATGATAGTAAAGAGACACCGTAACAAAAGTATCGGTATCGAGTGGCGTCATGGATCAGCCGCTACGAGCCTGAGCTGGTCTCACGACTGAGGGCCTTTCAACTCGGCCCGTATTTCTCGTACAGTCTCTCGCAAGGTGTGGTTCTTGACGCTATAGAGACGGAAGTATGCCGCCGCGGGATCAACAAGTGTCGTGCGAGATCCGGCAAACGATCGAGTCAGCGGCGCGTCTTTCCTGAGTCTTTCCCTCGATCCAATCCACGTCGACGAGGGAAGCCGCGCGATTAAACGCGAGTGCGTGTTTTTCTCCAAGTGCGATTTATCGAAACTCTCGATCGCGAACAGGACGGTTCGCGAGTTCCCTCGACCGGACGGACGCGTCCGACGCGTCAACATTGGAGAACGGACGGTCGATCGGGATTGTCGACGAGGCGACCTGCCCGACGGTGTACCCCATCGTCGTGGAATTAGTGCACGCGTGTTACCGTGACACCGCCGGCACCAACGCACACGTGACCTCGTCGCGAGTTTGTTTGGCGCGCGTGTTACACGCCGTGGTGAACGCTGTCAAGGATCAACAATTGCAGATACAAGAATCAGTGAGTACCTGCGCGATAATCGCGGATTTAATCCTAAGCAGATGTTATAAACTACGATGTCGACGAGGCGACCTGCCCGACGGTGTACCCCATCGTCGTGGAATTAGTGCACGCGTGTTATCGTGACACCGCCGGGGCACCAACGCACACGTGACCTCGTCGCGAGTTTGTTTGGCGCGCGTGTTACACGCCGTGGTGAACGCTGTCAAGGATCAACAATTGCAGATACAAGAATCAGTGAGTACCTGCGCGATAATCGCGGATTTAATCCTAAGCAGATGTTATAAACTACGATGGTTTCATGGGATTTAATCCTCAGCAGATGTTCTAAATTACGATGGTTTCATGGGATTTATATGCAACTTGTGTATACACACATACATATACAAAAATGTAATATTTATAAGGATACGATTTTTTTAATCCTCAGAAAACGTAAGATTGATCTACGGTACCAATTTTGAAGAATTGATGTATGCGAGCAAGTAATGAAAACATACGTTGGGTTCTTTAACCGTCAGCCGTCTGTGATCGAAGAAAAAGCAGATATGTGACCCCGGTTGATTAACAATTTATGCTCTTACTATCTTTTCTAAAAGCATGTCGATGTACGGAATCGTTACCGACAAAATCACCTTTTCACAGTAGTTTCCAGTATCTATTTAAAGATTCGTAAACAAACTGGGTCTCTTGTTTTTTTTTTCTTTTTGAGCCAGATGGAACCAGCTGGTGAAGATCTCAACATTTTCACATCACTCGCAACAATCTTCATTCTTTAAAATTAGTTTATAGTCCTCAAGATCGACATTACCATCTAAGAATTAATATAAATAGTTTTTTTCTTATTAAAAAATTTTTTCCATTTTCTAATTTGCATTGATGATATTTTTGCAGTTTAAAATTAAAAATTGTTTATCATTTCTTTTTCGTGAACAATAATCGGAAAAATTAATGCGTTTCCAGAATTGATGTCTAGACAATAAAAAAGTCATGTTATATATAATGTCTCTTTTACGATTTTTTTTTTAAATTCTCATATATATCTGTAAAAAATTTAAAATACCTTAAATTTAAATACTTGATATGGCTTTCTAATACAATTTAATTAATATTAAACCAAGGAATTGATATATACTATAAAATTGTTGTATCACATATATGTATACAAATAACTAGTATACGTGACGCTGAAGACATAATTGCATATCGATGGCATTAGTGAAAAACATTTTCATCGTTAATTATTAATTAAAATTTTTGACGGAAAAAGAGACTATTTTACGACAATTTTTTCTTTGAAGCTAACTGAATGAATCGCATAAGATGCAATGTAAATTAAAGTGGAAAGATGACTTGTGTACAGAAATAAACAAGGTTAGACATCTTAAAATTCATGAAGTAGCCTTATGAAGAAATCTCGTAGGAAATATTCATAAGAAATTCAGCCGCTACTTCCTCTGCCCGTTTCAGAATTCTGAGTATAAACGTGACGATGATCTAAATCTCCTCTCCGCTACATAGAGATTAATCATGTAGATGATTCGTAGAGTTGAGACTCATTGTCTCATTTCTCACAAGAAAGAAGAATCATCGTGTTCCTCTCCGTATATTTCACATTTATATATCATCACATATGTAAAATCGGTTAGCTTGATATGTTTTATATTTATATATGTATACATATATATATACGGAGAGAAACACAATGATTCTTCCTTCTTGTGAGAAACACAATGAATCTCAATGCTACAAATAAATAAAATATAAATATATATATAAAGCTGTCTAATAAATTCTCTCGTATATATTTTATGTATTAAAACATAATAAATTTTTATACGTTTATGTGGGAAAATTGATTAAACAGTTTTTATTATTAAACAGTTTTTCTTTAATTCGTGTCATCGAGTGTCATAATTGATGGGTACACGTTTCTATGCAACGACAATCAAACGGAAAATCGAGTGGATCTATTGGATCTGAGATCCCTTCGATCGCTCTAGGGCTGATTTCTCCGACGTCGATTAACTTGAATCGAGGGGCAATCGCGTCTTTCCATCTTCTCCTACATACAGAGACAGAAACTCGAGAGAGATGATTGAATTACGATTAAAGTTAATCAACTTTGGAGAAATCGCCTCGCAAAATCCTCTTGATGTACACTTAAATGAGTGTATATTATATATAGATACGCGTTATTTCTCATTTTAGTACAATCGATAAATAATATATGCGATTATTCACTGCTGGGTTTTACCGTCTGTGAGAAAAATAGTCATCGCCATTAATTAATTGACTCAATCAATTCCGAAAAATGCAATATGACGTATATCAACAATTTTTGCCTTATCTTAATTTTATCTATAATTTGGATAAATGGCTTATTTTGTAGACATGCAGAAAAATTAATAAGAAAATGAATAAAAAAAATAAACATATACGAAATATAACTCGCGGACATTTCTAATATAGATTTCTGTATAATTATTCCCTATAAAAGATAACATATATTTTATTCTATTGTTGTGTTATATTTATGTATTTTATTAATTAAAAATATATTTTTAAAAATGCTACTAAAAGATATTTTTTTCATTACACATGTCTTTTTCAACATATGGATTTAAGAGACGATTCGGGAAAAATAAGTTCATCATTTATGGGGATCTTTTAAGGTTTACGACTAAGATAAAGGACCTTGTAGATTAGATGCGAGAATAATGTTCATGTCTATGTCCATCCTTGCCCTAATTGACTCAACTTGTGCATAAGACAAAGCGAAACAATTGGAGCAAGATCGATATGTCGCGGAGGAGCGTTATACTCGTTAAGGAGCAGATCGTTAAGAATAATTGCGGCTACGATGAATGGAGTTTCCCTGAATTCTTGCGCGGTGCGGTCTCTGGTTTATGTAACCGATAAAATAATTTGCGGTTTGGCAGTACTGACGCGAGAGTAATGCTCGACGTGGAAATTCTAGGACAACAGGGCATCGTAACCATGGCGATACGTTCAGTAAACACGGAAGAGACGAGACACGATACTTTGTTTGCCTAATGACATTCGGGAGCGGTAGAAACTTACAAGTCATACGAATACAATTAACCTTTCAAAGATGTATGTCATAAATATCTAGCTACTCGACGATGTAGTATAACATAAAATAACATTCAGTAAAAGTATTTAAAATTGTATAAAAATGTGCCATGTTTCATTAAAATCTGCAAGCTTATATTGTATAATAATAATAATATCAGGCAAAAATAAAATAAATTAGGCAAATATTGTGAAAAACAGCTTAAGATAATTAAATAAATGCGAGATAATTCTTCCACTCGATTTTTTCAAAAGCATATATTCTGATTGTTAAATAAAGTACTGTGAAATTAAGAGACAGTGAAATATTAGGGCGTACCTGGGCACACCTCCAACACACATATCCATGACAGTCATTAACTAAAATGTCTCATTATCGTTTAATATATAATTTTAAGCTACGTTATTATTGATGCTGCACCTGTTATACGATATTCAGTTGATTTGTTCCAAATGACGTAACTTAATCATAACGTCTGTTTCATGTTGAAATGACAGATTAGTAATCACTTGCTAAGCGCATGACTAGGTAATATGCGAAAGTGCATCATGTGAGGATCACGTTGCATAACAAAAGATAAATATACTACTAAGAAGATCATACTATGAATATAAATACCAGTTGTATCGAGTAACACTTAATATTATAGCGTTAAATGTATATGCAAATAAATGGAGCGATAATAATAGGAAAATAGACGAAACAAGAAAAAAGAAATGTTGGCAAAATTACGGAACCATTCCGCCATTCCATAATTTCGGTAATCACAATATTTCACTTAAACGATAGCAGTATACTGTGCTACCATAATCGGTTTCTATTTTGTTAGTAAATGAGGTCGGCTTTCTACTTTAAATACGAGAACCCGCAGATAGTTATGTAAACAATATCGATAATTAAATGATAAAGCGATAAATATATTTTTTTCTTCCGCTTGCACTTTTTTTTAAATGTTCAAAGTTTTAAATAAATGTTAGAATAAAAAAGATTATCACTTAAACATATTTAAATATATATAATGAATAATGTCAATTGCTTGACATGTGTTATAAGTAAAAAGCGTCATAAAAAAATTTTAATGTAGTCTTGAATATCTTAACATTCTGTAGCAAGAGAGCCACGTAATTAATTCAGAATATAAGAAAACTATACGATGTCGTTTTTTTCACTATATCTATGCAATAAATACTCATCGATTTTAACCTTTGAAATCATATATATATATAGACAATGGGAATTTCCTGTGCGCTCACAAAGAACCGCGCAGGAGGAAATCCACCTGCGGTGAATCCATGTCGATGTGAATTCTGTGTACGTGCGCATAGTTATGCGTACATGCGCGTGTATATGTGTGCGGGTGTAAAACGCCGCGGGTGAATCACACACGCGTTATAAACCGCAGAATGAAACCTTGTGCTCGTTCTCTTCTCCATACAATGAAATAATGATACATGATAATGCTAGGCACACGCGACACGTGATTATCGTGGTCTTAATTCCTCTCCGATATGTCACGCACACAAACGCAAACTTGCGGACTTGAGTGATTTTTTATTCGCGATATCGTCACGAGGTTTTATACGACTAAAAAAGGAACGATCGTCCTGGTTTCCTCCTGGTGTACATGTAATTGATGTATCCAGGTGTATGTGTTCTCCAATTCGCACGTGCGCGTACATAGTGGTCGCAGCGGTTTGCAAATTGCAGGCTCCGTCCGCGAGAGAAATTTCGAGTGCATCTGCAATATTGATCTTGGACGGTGTCGACGGACTCGCCTCAATATTCGTCCATGATTGCCGCATTGTCGAGATAATTGTATTCTTTGCGAATGCGTTCCCAATTAACGGTTATTACGTCTGTATATCGTTTATTATGACGTGAATATGGAATATAAATATGGAAATGAAAAATAAGTACGGACGCCAATATTGCATATTTGTAGTTAGTTTTCTATTATATTCGCACTGTCCGTGTATGTGTGTGAAAAATTTTGTCAAATGATATTTATTTTTATTGAAAAATGGAACCTTGATTAAATATCATCAATAAAACTTGAAACAATTTTGTAACTTTGTTTATATGCTTGCATGAATATTGATATAATAATAATAGCTGTGCTATAAATTAAGGTTTTTTTTTCTATTTACATCACGCTGGATAAATATAATTTTGTTTTTTAATTTGAAATAAATTTAGAAAAGAATCGTTCGCGGAAACTTCTTATGCGAAGACGATCTGTGCGCTATTATTTTTTGAAATAATCATGTATTACTATATACATTTGCTATTACGTTATGTAACTACTTACGTTCCTGATGCTGATTCACTGCAATTCTTCATGAAGAATCTTGAGTCATCTCTTGAGAATCTTTGTTTCTAGTTAATACACATTGACTTAAATAGTCGTTAAATAGTCTACGCCTAATTCCTTCAACAATAAACCATGCTATGCCTTTGACGAGGCGACAGGACAATAATTTCTCGTGATGAACGGTCTAATTTTAATCGGCAAACTTGGAGCATGTGCGTGTGTCCTTGTACGCGTGAAAGTGTAGAACATATAATTGCAACTAGTAATTATTCGCGAGTGATCGACCTTGTCTCGAATATGCACGCCGACTTTGCGATTACAGAGATTCATGAAATTTACATGAAGTTTATCGTGCATTTTATCGACCAAGCTGCTAATTCTTCACTTCCTAGGAAGATATTATCACATTTACAAAAATGTACATAAATATTCCTATCAATGACACTTTCCTTATTAAACATACACAATGCGATATTTTACATATTATTAAAACTATAAATTGCTCGGTTGATCGAATAGATTTTATTTACATATAAATCACCTTGTATACTTTCAATTCTAAAATTTAAAGTATTATTATGCATATCTTCCTTGATTTCATCGCTGAGTTTCTCGTCCATATTTCTTTGTCACAAAGAAACTTATGTATCAAATTTTGCGCGAAAACGCAGCGATGCCGGCTGAAAATAGCAACTCGAACTTCAACAGCGTGTATATAAGGCAAAGCAATAATTTTAAGGGGATCTCGTTTCAAGCGAACGTTCCACGCCTCGTTTCAAGAGAACGTTGCAGTATACAAACCTTTCCGCGACTACGTGGCATTTCAATGGCGAGGGTCAGTCGGCAGTTATATAACGGCAGGAATATTTCAGTTGCGCCGAGGCATTTAGGAATGCGCGAGCTAAGAAACTCGTAAGGAGTTTAAAACTCTCAATAGGTGAAAGTCAGTTCTTTCAGGCGTGGGCCGTACACGAAGGAACGAGCGTTCCTGGGAGTCATTCACTTCTTGCGCTCCTCCCCGCTCATTAGTGTCTTGATAGTTCCCTCTTCTCATCCATCCACCTCTCCTCTACCCCTCCCTTTAATTATCTCAATCTAATGTTCCGCGTGATTGAACAATTAACTCTTGCACTCTGTGTGTAATGTATTAAAAAAAGATTATCAATGATTACGATATTTCTTGTCGTCGTGGATTTTCTGATTTTATTTTGGAGTCGTTATCATTATCCCATATATTAGAACTACTTGAATACAGGATAAATATTCTTTATTACAACAGCTTGGGAAAACTTGGATTTTATCAGGAAGATTGTGTAAATAAAGACGATATTAAAGTCATTATCTAGATACTGTGCAATACGGATAAATATTGAAGGACGATTTTATTAAAGAGAGAGATGACACTTTTATCGCATATTTTTATCATTCGGGAATCTATTGTTGAATAAAGTTATACGATTGTCGATAAAAATACCAAATGAGTCTTTACAGAATTTGAGCGTTATTTACCAATGCATTTGTCAGTTACTAATGCAAATACGGTTATTTTAAAATTGAAATTTATATAGTACTATATTGCAACGTGTTGCGTATGTACATATATTACTATATACATAAGTAAGGAAATAAGACATGCATTACGGATAAAATAAATGATAGCGAACTGTGCCGTCAGATGCACATTTCTGTTTACGTCATACCGGATAAATTCAATATTGAAATATGCGAACATCAAACAAACCCATTGTCTGCATTCTCTGTTTAAACAAGTGTGCAGTTTCATTTAAATGTTTTCCAATCATCTCATTACATTTCCAATGAGGTTAAGGGAATCCAGGCGCTCGTGATATTGTAATTCTTTCTTTCACGATGCATCGCTGAAGCTAATTGCAAATCCGATACTAACAATAAGAGTAATTCAATAAAAAAGTTTAAAAAGCGATTATGCGATACAAATCAGTTTCTATTTTAATATGACGATGTAAAGCAATGCTTTGAACATATGACTTATACAAAGTGTCCTAAAAAGATCGAATGTCCGTTTAATAACAGATTCCTTTGTCGATCTGGAATCAATTTTTTATTAATAAAAATATGCTGTAAATCGCGATACTGGGCATTATTTGTATCTATCCTCTAAAGCGTATCTCGTGCTTGTTTTGTTACAGAAATGCCCAGGATGTTGCTGTTCCTGGCCATTGGCCTGCTCGCGAGGGTATCGGGATTACCCAATGGAGCACCACAGGAGACATGCTCGGATCTGATGCCGCGTCATCCCGGCAGCTCCCTTCAATCGTCATATCCGCCTTATCAGGTGCTACCCGCTGCTGGACGAGGCAGGGTTCGGCTGATCCTCGGAAGTCCCCAGGGCCTCGCGTACGAGGGCTTCATGATCTTCGCTAGAGACATCAACAACGATGAATTTGTGGGAGAATTCACGAACCTGCCCGATTCCGCGAGAGCCGTCGAATGCACCCAAGGCGTAAAGGTACTTTATTGCGCGATATCATTTTATAATATTGTTTTATTCGCATTTCGAAGCAATAAAAAAAAATAAATAAAAGGTTTAAGTGTCTTTATAAACAATTAAAAAATTCGATACAAGAATCACCCTGCAGCTCGATCTTTAATTTAAAAAGAAATTAAGGAAATTAAAAATTAAAATTAAAATTATACATTTAATTTTTTATATTTATAATTAATTCTTTCTACAAGTTCTCGAAGCAGAAAATAAAATCGCTGTTGTATCGAACTTTCGAAATATTAAAACAATTGCAAAATCATTACTTTTGATTGTGGATTACGATCACATTGTATACTTCACGATACGATTGCGGCGTATATATAATGATATATGACGCATCAGAGTGTTTCGTTTTTACTTGGCGAATATTTTTCTATCGTTAATGGTTTCTTCAAGATTAAATCATTTATCGAGGCTCTTTCGTAAATATACAATTTCAATGATGCGTAATTTCTTATCCGATGAAACTTTTCCTGTTTCTTGTGTCTAGAATGGTGTGACTCATACGAACACGAACAAGAAACATAATCTGGAATTTGATTGGAAAGCTCCGGACGATTATGAGGGTATCATTATCTTTAAGTAAGTACCGTATAATGATAATGATTCTTTAACAAGCATCACACGATTTAATTTGATTACATCGAGTGTCAATTGATTCTGTCGGCGGTATACTCAATTTTTTCATGCGTTGTACGTACATCTATTATTCAATCAATGTTCCGTAAAATATTTATTAATTAATATCTCTAAAATATATTCGAGAAAACATTATGACATATTATATGAATTATATAAATCACAAACTATTAAAAAAACCTATGATATTTTCTGATTTATCTTCATTTTACGTGGGTGTATATTTTTTTGATTAATTTATCTAAACTTATTATTATTTATTATGTTCAGGGATACACAGGCACATACTTTATCAAAAAAGATTGAAGGAATTTGCTTGTTATTTATTTTGTGAATTCGCAAAATTGCAAAATTTCGGAGCATCTGTAAAATTCAAAATAAAAAACATCAGCATTTGTGCAAACGGCTTAATTGTTGAGTCAGGATTCCCTCGACTGATCTCAGCCGCTGAACGCACACACGCACGCAGCTACACACGCGCGCGCGCACGCATGCACATAAAAGCACGATGTGTATCACACTTGTGAATCACAATTAGGTATTACCGTACGCGCGGCTGCTCACGTTTGGAATTCAACGTGCTCGTGCGAGCATAACGGTACGAGAAGTGCGCGAAACATTCCTTATAAACTTTTCCTTTAATAATCGATTCGAAGTAACTAATGCATGTTTAATAGAAAGCGCGCAGCTGCGCCCTTGCTGAAAGTTTGTAACTTATTTCGAAAAGAGTTTGAATGTTATTTTGATTTTACGGCTCCATTTGGGAATTCTTCGCTGCTCTTGTACACTGATATTTATATTTCGTCGCAAGCAGCATTAATGAAAAAAATGATAAAAAGGATTTACGAGAAAAAAAATTGTTCATATATTTATTGTCATGGTTAAAAATTTTATATAAATCTTATACTACATTTTTAACAAATATCAAGAGTCTGAATGAAATACTGTGATTTTGGTAGATGGATTGAAAAAGAAATTAATAAAACTGTTACGTATTTTTAATCTTTGAACTCATTAACTTTATAGATTTGTTAAGATATCTTTTGCTATTTCTACTCATCTATTTTAATTCTCGCGTAAGACAATCGAAAATTAGAAAAAATGAGTCTCTTATTAAGATTTAATGAAACCCTTATTAAGATATATTACAGAAAATCCTATCTCACGCGTTGAACATTTAGAGTACTTCGCTATATATCATGTATGATAAAAATAAAGAGAGAGGGAGAAAAAACGCAAAATTCAAACGCTCTAATTTTCGAAAACCAGGTACTTAATGTTAAAAAAAGTTTTTTATTTTAAGTCATGCGTATAGTTTTTCTATATTTTTATTTATTATCGGCTAATGCTGCAAAAAAAATATATTTCATTTTTTAATAATTTCATAATAATTTTAATTTCTTTTTATCATAATTTATTTTAATATTATTTTAATTCTTTTTACATGAAATTTTTGGTTTAAGAATTCTGTTTTATTAATTAGGATATTTCAAAGTTTATTTCGCATCTATTTGCCATCAAAAAGAAAAAAAATTCTAAAATAATATTTAATATAAAAATGTACACATGCATATCTATGTGCACAAAGGAATATTCTTCACGAAAATTTTTCGATTTCCCGTTTAAATGCAGCGGAATATTTCAAAATGTCCGACATCAAAGTAATAAAATTGTGAATATGTAATATAAAAATACGCATGTATATCTATGTTTTATGTCGGTATAAGTTTGATTTCAACATAATATATATCTAAAAAAATGTCGCTATAATATATTAATATTCCACAAGCTTTATATATATATATATCCTAAAATAAAGAGGTTCTGTCATTTCGATTTAATTCTGGACTTTAACATTGCAGTGCGCGTTACAATTGATCATTGACCTTTTATTGTTTCTTTTGCAGCTCCACCTTCGCTCAGGATTACAGCACGTATTGGGTCGGCGTGGAATCGCCCAGAGTCACCGTCGACAAGCGGTCCATCGATGTATCGACCCTACCTACGCCCGTCACTACCTTCAGGACCACCACGCCGCCCTACTATAGCCGCACCGTCAATTATGTGGTGAGTATTATATTTCCCGTCGTCCCGCTATTATGAGGTAAATGCGCCCGAGTATTACACAGGGCGTTAAACGATGTAAGCAGCCTGCAAGTCCCGATAGGTGCGGCTTTACGAACATTGCTCGTGGGATGCACGCGAGCCGACCTGATTCAATGAGGTTACTATATGTTGTAACCATATTTCAAGAATTTATCCAGTTTACATAGAGAGTGCCTCAAAATTGCTGGATATTCTTTTCGTCGATCTGCTTGAGAAATAGATTTCCCAATAAAAATTTCATCGAAAACATGTGTTGCTAGAAAAAATATAATTTTTGATCAATGATAAAATATGAAACCAATTAGGCAGAAAATAAATAACGAAATCATATAATTTTTGATCAATGATAAAATATGAAACCAATTAGGCAAAAAATAAATAACGAAATCATATAATTTTTTATTAATATTTTAAGTAAAGTTTAATTTCAATTTGAAGTTTAATTGTATGGAAAAATGTTTAGTATTGTAAAATGGTAATAAATTATCAGATTTGCCTCAACGTTTTTATCAAGAAAAATAAAATTTAAAAAAAGAATCTGTTATTGGAATTTAATCCGTATATCGTATTTTTTCCGGATAGTATTCTATGTAGTTGTCTTTCTATCACCAATAGATCATGTTATATAGAAAATCTGTTTGTAAGGTTATATATATGATATAATCTATCGAATTTTTTTTCAGTAAGTAATAACTTTCAATTGTTCCGCTGTGTTTTGTCTGCGCAGATTAAAACGGATTTTGGATTAAAACGCGTTTAAATTCTCATTCGCATCGTGAATAAATTGTAACGATACTCTAATTAATGACAATTGTCAGCCTCAAGTAGGTTATATATTCGCGAGATAAATAAATAATTATACCTACTGATATCAAATGGGAGAATTAAAATAGATCACTCATAAATCTCCATTTTGCAATTTTGCGAAATTCAAGTTTAATTAAAATTCATTTAATATTCTTGTTAAGCATCTATACTCGACCGAATACAATTTATAATCATAAAATGGATCATTAATGGAAAATATGGCGTGCACTGATTCTCTGCATTATCTCTTTCCGTTTATATTATTCGCACAAATCGAAATTTCGAAAGTTTCGACTAATGTGAAAAATATTTTAGATTCCGCATATCTTTCTCTCATACAATGATAGCGATCTGCACTATCATATCGTGGAAAGTAAAAAATTTACAATCCCCACATATATATGCACACACGTACACAGAAGCGAATATAGTAACGCGTGACGCGTGTTGCAGATGCATGAATTATGTATCTATACATGTATGCATGTATGTACATGTATGGATCCCTTAACCGTATACAAATGCATAACGCACGACCGCAACTAACGTTCTGGAATTTATGCTTTATGTACTTTCACCGTTCACTTCCGCGGGGCCGTTTGCGATTTTGTATCGTCGACTTTTTATGATTCGTATCTTTTTTTTGCGCGTTCGAGAATTGTCAAGTGGAATTATCGAATGCGCGCGGCCAAAGATAAAAAAAAAAAAAATAAATAAATAAAGCAAAGGAGTGTTCTCTGAATTACGGGTTGTGACATGCATCTTGGCAAGACTTATGTTAGTCCAATGTTTTCCAAATCCTTTGAACACGAAAGTACTATTAATCTTGCATTTCTTGCGTTGAGTTTTTTAAATTCACTGCAATTCGTTTTTCCTTTCCATGTTGCGTCGTCTTCCAGTTCCACAATCTATTTTATTTAAGCTTCAAAGGAATATATAAATTTTTCTACGAAATATTCAAAAACATTCTTAATCTTTTTTTTTTTAATACTTAATGATATAAAAAAGATATTTTGTAGTCTCAATGCGAGCAAAATATTGTCTATGTCTAGAAGACGATTTTTCTATTAATTAAATATTCTACTTATTTTACGGTTTAATTAAAATAATATATTTAAATTTTATTGTAGAACAATTAAAATAAGAGCACATTAACTTGGTTCAAGTCTGTTTTTAATATTCCAATATGCGTACAGTATTGTAAATAATAAATCGGAATAACAAATTAAAATAAACATGTATAAGACGAAAGCAAATATTGTAACTTATCGCAATAAACATTCTATTTTGGCTACGGACCAGGCTCAATGCGAGCAAAATATTGTCTATGTCTAGAAGACGAAAATAATACAGGATTCACAGTCCTTAATTTTTGAAACGAAAATTTATGATAAGTCAGAGAAATGTATATATACATACATACATATAACTCGTAATATATGTATATACTTGCAATATATGTACAAACTTTTCGAATAGAATATATCACAATGCATAAATTTCTCTTGCATTTTCCACAATTTTACAAATAACCTGATCGAGCAGAAAAGCTTATCGATTGTTTCTTCTGTGATATCTCAATAAAGATTTATTGAGTCAGATTTATTGAATAATTGTCAGATTCCAGAACTTTTTATTAATTCAAAATTTTTATTGTCGCTATATAAATTGTTTCCTGTCGCGAGAATAATTTGATAATATTTTTACGTCGAAAATAAATTGCTTAAATCGGTTAAACAATATATATGTGCGACAAATTCGTTGAATAATTACAACCGTGCGGGCGAGTGACCTTTCCTTGAAAACGGCACTCGATCGTTCGCGATAAAAAACGTAAAAAATACAGCAAAGAGCCGGTAATGGCCACCGGAGCGTGAACGCGCGATTTCGCGAAGCGTATCTAAATTGAAGCTTGGTCGTCAAGCTTGTTTCTCTTTCTGTTTCTCTTTCCCCTGCCACAGATTTCCTTTTCGTTCGGCTGTACGCCACGTTTCCGTAAATTGTTGCGCGCGATTTGATTCGCAAGGTCTCCCTTATTAGGATTTCTTGCTGAATCATATATGCCTTGACTTTACTAGAAACAATTTTGTATTAAATCTATTCACAAATAATATTTATTTAAACAGTAGATATTTTTTGTTGCGTATGTGAAATAACGGCATAGCGATATAATTAAAGCTATTGCCACAGTTTCGACGTAGAAATTTATGTCATAATCAATTCCAATAATTAACATGCATAGATATATATTTTTAATATTTAAATAAATATTTTTTAATATTTACAATTTTAGAAACAACCAAAATTATATATAAAAACAATAAAAATTATTTCGAACTATAAATAAAATATGACAATTAATATTATCATATTGTTATATATTAGTATTATATTAAGAATTATAACTCATTAGTGCGTTATATTAAAGATTATTAGATCTTGTGAGATATTACTCCCGCTATTATACATTTATGTCAGAAGCTTTAAATTAGTTTGACACTGTGTTATCATTATGAAATCAAAACATGTCGTTCTCTTGATAGCTCTTACAACAGAAATAATTCTACGCGAAACACTTGGTATTTACATCGCTGTCATAGCCGTGGACACGCTTACGTCATAGATAAGTGTTAATGCTGTGGTAACTATTTTAATTTTATGCCACACAACGTGTCGTCAAGTTATACTTAGTTTATACTGATAATACACGAGGTTTAATATTTGCCACTTGTCAGGAGTCAAGTTTGTAATATTTTTAATCTGAACACACAACTATAGTTTTTCACAAAATTTTTTTGTAGAACAAAAACTATTTTATTTATATAACAAGGCTTATTTTTGGAATTTTTCAAAATAATTCAGATAACAAAAATATACGAACTTTAATTCTGACGTTCCCATTTTTCTTTTTATATGTTTTTCAGTGTTATAATTTAATAAAACGTATTTCTTTTCTTCTTTATCTTGTTTACTTTATACGCCTAATTAAGAGTAATATTTGAAGTTATTATAGTTTAAACGATTCCTTTCTTTTACGATATAATAATAAGGCAAAATATTTTTCATCCCTACATATCAAAGAGAGTATAGGGTAACCTCGTAAATATATATAAACAACTTCTCGAAGCATCTCGCGATGATCGACGATTCTGAATATCTAAAACTCCTGTCTCCCTGTTTTTTGCTCTTTTTTTTTTTTTCATCCCTTGCTCGATTTCGCGGACAGCGGAAGGACGTTGCGCAATCTCCGCAAATCGCATCGTGCTGCGCGAGATTAGATCTCGCGGAATGTGGCATCTCGCGACTTGGCAAAATTCCCGCGTCATCCCCAGGTGTTTGTTCTCGTTACAGACGCAGAGTGAAGAGGACCCGTTCTACACGGACTGCCACATCACGAAGAACTGCTTTGGCGCGCCCGTGGGCTGTATAAAAACCAAGGACTGCGCCGCCGTGGTGGCCGTGATAGTGCAAGGCGACGAATATCATTTCGAGATGCAGACGCGGGGGGAGGCCAAATATGTCGCTGTCGGCCTGTCGGATGACAAGAATATGGTAATTGCGCGAGAAGCTGCGCTTGATTATTTCGCATAGCTTTTTCCCTCGGACACATGTGCAATTTATACAAGCGAAAATTTGCGAATAGAATCCTCGCGCGGAACTATTTTATTAAGAGCGTCAAGTTACCTTATTCGCTGCATTTTTCAGTCGTTTTTTTTTTTTTTTTTTTTAGAATTTTCATTATCTTCATTAAATCGTCTGAATTTTTAAGAATTTTTCTTTCATTTTTTTCTTAATTTTCTTTGGAGACATTGGACAAAACTTCATTTTTTCTTTAATTATTCTCTGAAATATTAATTGCGAGATGTATTAAATATATCATCGGCGTAATAAACAGATCTCGAATAGTTCGATGATTGTAATGTAGAAATCCTCAATTATACTCTAATTGTACATCCAAAAATTTATTTTCGCGAACGCGATTGGATTTCTTTGTTACGCAAATTTACATAACATTTATTTGGTAATTAAAATCGCGTCGTCACCGTAGAAATTACTGCGAATATATATTTGCCTTACGCAATTAATTACGCGCGTAATTGCGCGAGATCAATGATTAAACGGTAATGGTTGAGTTATAATATGCGGAATGTGGTGCGCAGGGCGACGACAGCGTAGTCGAGTGCACGAACGAGGACGGTGAAATTGCGTTACATATGTCTTGGAATTCCGGAAAGAGTAATACGCGCCATGCGACGGTGAGTATCGTTTATTATGCTACACTGGCTCAGATGCGCGCCTCTGTGCTAATTAATTCGCCCTATGTTCTGTCGCGGACAACGAGTCTGGCCCATTAGATCCCAATTATTACGCTCGCCGTAGCCGGCGCTGTTACTCCCCGTTACAGTAATGCATAAATCTTTAAGCTCTACGAATAATTACGAAGCTCGTAAGAGGCATTTCCACGTATTTGGTACAAGCTTATCAACGGTCGAAATTTTTATCGCATCATCTCCCTATTAACATGCTAATCTTTACTTCATTCAAAGTAGATTATTCCGAGTAGAATTTTTCAAGTTGAGTATTTTTATTTGAAATTTAATATTGAAGTTGTTTAATGAAATATTTTCATTGAGGTAAAAATAATCCTGCACAAAATCTAGCAATATATATTAAAATTATCGTATGTTGTGAATTATTTCCATTTCGCTCTCGAGATTTATGTCTGACAAATGTTCCCTTGTTCTATTCGCGATTTCATCCACAGCCGGAAGGTGCGGTCGAATTGGAAAATACCTCGATCAAGAATGACGTGATGTATTGCAAATTTCGACGGGACAAGCGCACTGTTGTTGAGGGACGTACATATGACCTTGTCAATACTCCGTATCATCTTCTCGTGGTCGCCGGCAAAGATCTACGAAGTATGTATATCATCGCGAGCGTGTCTACAATTCCAACGTTATTTATCACTAACAATTATCGCTAATTATTAAACAAAGAATAAATTTTACCAACGATCGCGCTAATGTTAGATTTATGACGCAAAGTTTTGCCATCGCACTTCTTTAAATAAAGGTTGAAGAAGGTTAGCGGAAGGCTTCGCGAAGTTTGCTCCTCGTACGTTTCCGCTGAGAGCAAAGTGTGTAAAAACTTTACAACTTTCTTGCCAAAGATTGTGATAACACTGCAAATTTGATAGCTTCTTTATGTTTTTGCACGAACGCAAACAGGAAAATGAATAAAATGTGATTTATATGTACATAGATAGACCGCGTTTCTACAATTCTTATTTTGAAGAAGAGAGAAAAAGGGCACAATGTGATCACACGATTGATTACATATAATTAAAATAAATATTCATGACGCATTCGTCAAGGAAAAATTACTCTTTGCTTATATGCGAATGATTTATACCGCAATTATATCTTTTTTTTCTTTTTTTTTTTTTTTTTAGAAAATGGAGTTAACTTTCACGACATCGTCTATCTTGGGACTAGTACCTCAAAGAAATTATCCGACGTTGGAGAATGGATTCCAGCCAGCGACCTACTAATTCGCCTTCACGGTGCACTTATGTTGGCATCATGGATCGGCACGGCCTCCATCGGGATGCTACTTGCGAGATATTACAGACAGACATGGGTTAACTCCCAGCTGTGTGGGAAGGATCACTGGTTCGCCGTAAGTATGCAGTTTTCTAGGCAATCGCATAACTATTCAATGTTTGACACCATTTCACGTTTTTTCAAAATTATATAATCTCGTTCTTGATTTATTTTCACTCGTTGAATATATCGCAATTATACAGAATCAACGTCAAATAAAGGTGGCGGCGTCCTTCGGCGGCGCCACCGTCGAACTACCCCCGCAGTTCGATTGGAGACACCGGCCGGCACCGACGGCCGTCGCGACGCTCCGCGGCGCGTGTGTGCGTTGGTTCGTGCGTTCGTATCGTTCGCGTAGAGATACGGAAGTAAAAAGGAATAATAATAGGAGAGATATCCGTCTGCGACAAGAGAGAAAGAGAGAAACAGCCGCGTCGTGCGACAGGTACGAGGACGACCGCCGGGCTTTACCGGCGCGACGCGAATCCGGTGGCGGTCGAAACGAGGGGGTTGCGCCGCGAATCCTACTCCGAGAAAAACCCAGGAGTTCGGTGGCATCGTGACGGTCCTCGACGCTCCGACCGCCTTCGATTCCCGCCTCGAATCGACGCACGGATCGCCGAAGGGCAACGTTTTCCCGAAGGGCAACGCGTCGCGACGCTTTTTCTCTTATTGATTCAGCCCTTTGGTTCGCGGCCCGTGGCGCGATCGCTCGATAAGTTGCGTGTTCGCTCGCACGCACCATGAGACGTGTATTTTCGGCGATGAGTCGCGCAAAGTTTAGTCCCTTATCCATCAAAAATTACTCCTCACGTACGATTCTCGACGTACGATTAATCGTTCTCCCCGCGCGATAAAATATTGCCTCGTTCTTTCGGAGTTGCTTGCTTGTTGCTTGCACGCTACAGCTATCGGCTGGGAGTCGATCTTTTCTGAGAAACGAATTTCACGCTTAGTTACGTAGATTATTCAGTAATTGTTGGATATATTAGTGCGCTAAACAGCATTAATACGGAAAATTAATTTTTCGATTAAACAACATATTCTCTACATATTCCGATATATGCTTCGTCCGTATTAAAAGAATTTCATCCGTTACAAATCAATATTTATTTCTACGAGAAAAAATATTTAACACGTTCATTTTTCGCATAATTCCTCATTTTCGCGATATAAAATACGGTAGAAAAAAAAAACCATCAGCATCAATCATTTTTATCGAAATTATTTTTATCAATATTTCGACGCAATTTTGTCAACTATTGTGAAAAATCACCGTGTGTTACAATATAATCATTATCGAAGATTATTTCTGCAAATTATATTTGCGCGAATAATGCGCGATAATTTTTATCATCGGGCATGATTTGAATATTCAGTAGCGCAAATAATAGGGAATTTACAGTCCGCGAATATTTTCTCCCAATCGAATTGCGACACGAAATGGCTTTAAGCTACGGATCAAGTGACGTTGAAACGTCAGTTTGTTAAGGTTTCAAATTTGTTTGTTATCAAGCTGCCGGATAATAGCACAATGATGCAACTTGATTCTCCCTTTGTTACGTCGTATTTTGTAGCTGCTTGTAAATAGTATCGCTCAAAAAAAGCTATCCCGGGATTCTCGACTATGTTGTGCAAATACTAAATTATTACGAGCTGTGGTAAATGTAAACTGCCTCTCCGTACCGCGTATATAATTATTGTATTTTGTGTCCATTAAATAGCAGTATACATTAATTCGCAAAAGATTATGATGCAACTTTGATATTAAAAAAAAACAGACATTTCTCTCTGAAATATGCATGCATCTCTAAAATGTGTTTCATCATTGACTGTCGTATTTAATTATCGCGACATTGTCATATTCAATATTTATATTTATAAGATTTTTGATATATAATTACAATTATTTAATATCATTAAATACAATATCAGTTTATGCCAGAAAATTGTTGATTTAATTTTACATGTTATTTTGTATTCTACATCAATCCAAACACATACACATACAATCGGCATATGCGTTAATATTTAATTTATAATCGCTAATTTGATTTGTCATGACTCATCTTACATAAATAGATATATACTAGCAATATATATATAACACAATAAGTTATTAAATAAATTTCTATCAATCATACACAATAAATAAAATATAATAACATTCATTACGAGGCAATTTATTTTGTAGGCTATAATACCTGCATTCAATATATAAATAATAAATTTTATAATATTCACAATCATACACATTAAAAACAAATCGGAAAAAAATAATATTTTTCAAAGCATAAAAAAAGTTCGAGCTATTATCGTGCCAAGTATTAAACCTATTATATTTTAGAACTTGTCAAAAGACAATATGAGTTCATTGTGAAAATAAATATGTTAAAATAAAAAATAAAAAGAAACAATTTTTTGACAATTTTTAAAGTATAAAGTTGATTATAAAGTTGAGATATGTTTAATAAACAATTTTTCAAATAAAATTTTTATCACTCGTTTCGCAAATACGATATATTTGTTTTCATAATTTTGCGATCTTGAACGCGTTTGTATAAAATTTGGTTTTATTTTACGTTTTTTTTTTATCAACGTCAAATAAAAATACGAATGCCATTAATTCACTTACTTAACTTCTATTTCTGCTTCTACAAAATTTGTTTATTCATCAATTTTGCAATGATTGAATAGAATGAGTGGAGTATTTATTTTTGTTTAAAAAAAGAATGCCTTTACAGATATTAGAATAAATATTTTCCAAATAATTTTACTCTGTAAAAGATTTCAAATTCCTTTAATTGATGATAATTTAATATATTTAATGATTTCAATATATTTATAATTTCTTTAGACTAATTAAAACATTCCAACATCACCAGTGGAATATCCGCGTTATTTTCGCGACGAAATCTAAGTGTACATCATTAACATTTAACATTAAAGCACGCGAAGGGAAAGCGGTTGCCATCGACACCTTTCTCGCGCTCCTTTCGCTATAATAAAATCCTATCGATTTTTCCTCAAGTGGCACAGATTCTTCATGGTGCTCACTTGGTCGATGACGATCGCAGCCTTCGTAATAATATTCGTGGAATTGGGCACATGGAGTTCTGCGACGATACACGCTTCCGTCGGCCTGGCTACTACAATTTTGTGCTTTATTCAGCCCTTCATGGCGGCTATGAGACCGCATCCCGGCGCACCACGAAGAGCTCTCTTCAATTGGGCTCACTGGTTCGTCGGTAATGTGGCAAAAATATGCGCCCGTAAGTTGAGTTATACAAGTGTCCCGTATTTTTTTTTTGCCGCATTCGATATATTACATTTCTTTGTTCTTTATTTATTGTCATTTGAAGAACATATCTCTTTTACGTTTAATGTTTTATTGCGTTAAAAAAATTGATTATAATGCTAAATAAATTGAGACCTTTAATAATCCCTCTCTCATTTAATTTAATATTATTTTTATTAAACATTTTAATCTCGCTTTTATTTGACGCTCTGTAATATAGAATAATCTAGTCTTGAATCTTTTCAAACGTTTAGCATGAAATATGTAAATTCGTTAATTCTATTACTCTTTCTTGATATCTTCAATTCAATATAAAATGCATCATGAATTATATCAGATAGGATGAATAAACATTGAAGAATTCGTTTTTTTTTTAGATATGGAATTGTATAAAATTATATAATATATGAAAATTTCTTCCATAGTAATCGCGCTTTTCTTTGCGGTACGACTAAACAAGGCCAAACTTCCGGAGTGGGTCGACTGGATCCTTACCGCATATGTGGTATTCTACGTTCTGACTCACCTCATTTTAACAGTAAGAGTCCTTGTCAAATTTTCGCGCAAAGTTCTAAAAAATCGCAAAAAAATCTAACCGAACGATTTATTGTACAATAATCACGCAATTTTGACATCCGATCTAAGTCGATTAAAAATCGATCACATTTTATAAATTATGTGCTTTCTCTTTGTAGAACATTAAAATTTTTAATGTTGCACAATATCTCGAGAAAAATAATTCAATATTTAACGGAATTTGTGCTTCAATACTAAATTATGTTAATCCGCCTTTCCGAGAGATTGCAGTTATATTTGCTACATTCTTGCCGATTTATGTTGCAGTTCCTTGGTTGCGTCTCTGACAAACAAGCCAGTCAGAGAGTGAATTCATTTCCGATGAAAGACATGCATTCTCGCGGATCAATGGTGCATCCAGATGCGAGGCGAGACGCTCCTGTAAGATTTTCTGAAATAAGAGTGACGTAATCGAATAATCTTTCAACGCGCGTCGATCCACTTTGAAATATTAATAAGATTGTCAGTAAAATAGAGATAAAAGAAGGAGATAATACGCTTAACAATAATATTTTTTTCATTCTTGTGAATATTGAGAAATCTATCAATGACAATTGAGAAATCTAATTACATTTCTTTACAACGTAATGAAAAGACAAAATCCACGCGCTCAAAAATAATTGGATTCTATGCACTTAAATATAAGATAAATTAAATTTTTTATAAATGGAATAATTCAAATAATCTCTCTTTCTCTCTCTATCTCTCTTTCTTTTTCTTCAAGAATTTGATTTATGTGATTTAAAACCCCGCGCTCTATAAAATTTCTTTGATCAAAAAATTTTTAAGAAATTTATAATAGATAAATGTCACGTCTTTTCTCACGTGCACACATATGCAATAAATTGTACAAATAAATCAATAATTCCTGATATTATATCGATGCCGCGGACCGATATCGCATTGAAAAATAATTTAGTGTACAAACAAATATCAGTACGCAAACAAAATCTCATTGAATATTTTCCCGACAGTACTCTGGCATGCGCAAGTTCATTTTCGGTGTGTACTTTGTGGTTATCGTCGCGTTCGCCACGACCCTCATAGTGATCACCGTGTTGGCACCTATCGAGGAAACATGGGCCACCTTCACCAACACCATCTCGAATTACTGAGACCGCTAATCAACGACCGTGGAAATATTCGTCACTGTGCGATACTACCGCGTGGAATATTCCGACCAGATGGCTCGGAGGCCATCATAGTCGTTGCAGCGATGATATATTCCCTCGACTCGACTTTCTGTATGCAAATTATGCACGAAGAATGTGTAAATCCTTCGTGTAAATCTATTCGTGTAAAGATGCAAATCGCGCCGCGACAGATGCATGCGCGAGAACGAGGAGATTACTGCTGTACTGACGAGTGTTTTTCACGATTTTTAGATTTCTACGAAGATTCGTCAATTTCTATTTTGATTATATATCGTAATTAAAAAATAGATTTTTCTCTTTGTATATAACATTCTTATAATTTACTTGGAAGATGTCAATGCCTCTAAAGTTTACATACTTTATTACTATTAATAAATGTTTTGCGATTACACGCGGAATATTTTATTGTCTATATGTCTGCTAAATTTGAGTACAATGATTCTTTTTTCACCAAGAAACTGCCATTAGATCCAATTTATAGCATAATTATAAGACTAGAATAGAAAAAGCTCGAAAAATAATTGTCTCTTTTCGAGTATAAAATATGCACTCAAAAAAGTGGTATTGCAACTACAGCAAAAATTTTCTGGGTGCGCAAAATTAACTGAGGTACATAAATGATTAGCAAATACTGTGATATCGCATATGTTTCGCATTTTATTTTACGTTTTTTTTTTTGGTTCCCTTTATAAAATAGCTGATTTAATTAAATCGATAAAATTATAAAAGATTAGCCAATCTAAATTTGTTATACCCTCAATTCTTTGAAGAGTTAAATTTTCTTATTCCAGTCAGGTTTTTAAGAAAGAAGATTTAGTCCGTGCTATTTTTGATCTCACGGATTCGAAGTTGATAATCTCAAATTGAGAAAAAAATGTGAGAAATAAATCTCGTTTGCGATATTCGTAAAATATCAGAGTGCAACGCGATATAAATGACGTGTTTTAGCTGCGACTGCTGCAGCTTACATCGCGTGACCCGGGAATGGAAATTTCGGCCACCAGGCTCTGCCAGGGTAATCTTATCTGCTGCAACTTCGTGACATCAGCCAGTGACTTAAGCCAAAACGTCAACTATCGGCTACGACAGTAGATATCGAGCTTCGCGTCTACCACGATCCACATCGAAATCTTAAGATCATATACAGGAGCGATATAGCTTGCCTGATATGATCGACAAACCGATTACTTAACTTTTTCTCGAATTTTATGAGCCACAGTGGAGAGCTCGCAACGATTTTTATTCGCTTTTTCTTTTTAAACTTTGCAAAAACGTTGCGAAAATAATATGCTTTTCTTGCAGAGTTTGTAATAATCTTTTGTTCTTCTCTTTCTTACTTTTTTTTTATTATTTTCCTCTATTATAAAAGTTTTTTCTAATTTAGATAAAACATCGTAAAGTAAGAAAAGCGTGAGAAATTAAAACGGCGCGCAAACAGCGATAAAATTAATGTGTATAGCACGAAGAATCTTTTTTATCGACCTTAAACTAAATAAATTGATACAGTCTCAATGAGATAAAAGTTGTATACGCGATATTAACTTAGCCTCTATATATGTCTACGTAATAACAAAGTTACGTGTTCCGATAATATCCTCGAAAAATTAATTTTAATCACAGTATGGGATTTATTTTTTGTTTCTACTGCAGCGACGCTCTGTATATTCGTATCTAGCAATGTAACGATCTGCAGTAACGGAAACCCGGCAATAAGCAAAAAAATAAATCTAATTCCAGACGCGTTAACATAACGCGAGTCTGCATGGCGACGAGTCCGAGCGTTAATCCGTCTGTTGCAGTAATGCAGCTTGCATTTTCCGCGACGCAAACATCCTGTCGAGCGTTCGCGAGGCGTCTCAGGGATTCTCGTAAAAGAAAATGCGCGATTTATCTTATCCCTTCGCTTCGTGAATCTTGTAAGAAAAAAAAAGACAGAAAGAAGAAAGAGAGGCAGGAGAGGAGGGAGAGAGAGAGAGAGAGAGAGAGAGAGAGAGAGAGAGAGAGAGAGAGAGAGAGAGAGAGAGAGAGAGAGAGAGAGAGAGAGAGAGAGAGAGAGAGAGAGAGAGAGAGAGAGAGAGAGAGAGAGAGAGAGAGAGAGAGAGAGAGAGAGAGAGAGAGAGAGAGAGAGAGAGAGAGAGAGAGAGAGAGAGAGAGAGAGAGAGAGAGAGAGAGAGAGAGAGAGAGAGAGAGAGAGAGAGAGAGAGAGAGAGAGAGAGAGAGAGAGAGAGAGAGAGAGAGAGAGAGAGAGAGAGAGAGAGAGAGAGAGAGAGAGAGAGAGAGAGAGAGAGAGAGAGAGAGAGAGAGAGAGAGAGAGAGAGAGAGAGAGAGAGAGAGAGAGAGAGAGAGAGAGAGAGAGAGAGAGAGAGAGAGAGAGAGAGAGAGAGAGAGAGAGAGAGAGAGAGAGAGAGAGAGAGAGAGAGAGAGAGAGAGAGAGAGAGAGAGAGAGAGAGAGAGAGAGAGAGAGAGAGAGAGAGAGAGAGAGAGAGAGAGAGAGAGAGAGAGAGAGAGAGAGAGAGAGAGAGAGAGAGAGAGAGAGAGAGAGAGAGAGAGAGAGAGAGAGAGAGAGAGAGAGAGAGAGAGAGAGAGAGAGAGAGAGAGAGAGAGAGAGAGAGAGAGAGAGAGAGAGAGAGAGAGAGAGAGAGAGAGAGAGAGAGAGAGAGAGAGAGAGAGAGAGAGAGAGAGAGAGAGAGAGAGAGAGAGAGAGAGAGAGAGAGAGAGAGAGAGAGAGAGAGAGAGAGAGAGAGAGAGAGAGAGAGAGAGAGAGAGAGAGAGAGAGAGAGAGAGAGAGAGAGAGAGAGAGAGAGAGAGAGAGAGAGAGAGAGAGAGAGAAGGAGAACGAGGCGAAAACAACCCCTTTGTGCGAGCTCGCGGGAAATATGCATGCACGCATTGATATGCATACGGTGTCAAGTAAATTTGCATCGGGTATTGCGCGAAAATAGAGACCTATCATTTGCCATGATATAACGAGTATAGTAAACGCCGCGGATACTTTGTTACGAGCCATTTGCAACTGAATCGACTCGACCTCGTATCAATTGATTTTAGCAGAAGTGCGAGTCAGAGATAATGATCGTCACAATAGCCGATCATGATAGCTGGCTGAATTCACGTTTCATAAAGCGCTACGTGGAATTATTAAAAACTCTTTCACAATTTCTTAAATATCTGTATTTTCTTCTTTCATTCGTACCAG
>NW_021853485.1:3585384-3589164 GCF_003651465.1 Formica exsecta
ATCGAAATCTTAAGACCATATACAAGAGCGATATAGCTTGCCTGATATGATCGACAAACCGATTACTTAACTTTTTCTCGAATTTTATGAGCCACAGTGGAGAGCTCGCAACGATTTTTATTCGCTTTTTCTTTTTAAACTTTGCAAAAACGTTGCGAAAATAATATGCTTTTCTTGCAGAGTTTGTAATAATCTTTTGTTCTTCTCTTTCTTACTTTTTTTTTATTATTTTCCTCTATTATAAAAGTTTTTTCTAATTTAGATAAAACATCGTAAAGTAAGAAAAGCGTGAGAAATTAAAACGGCGCGCAAACAGCGATAAAATTAATGTGTATAGCACGAAGAATCTTTTTTATCGACCTTAAACTAAATAAATTGATACAGTCTCAATGAGATAAAAGTTGTATACGCGATATTAACTTAGCCTCTATATATGTCTACGTAATAACAAAGTTACGTGTTCCGATAATATCCTCGAAAAATTAATTTTAATCACAGTATGGGATTTATTTTTTGTTTCTACTGCAGCGACGCTCTGTATATTCGTATCTAGCAATGTAACGATCTGCAGTAACGGAAACCCGGCAATAAGCAAAAAAATAAATCTAATTCCAGACGCGTTAACATAACGCGAGTCTGCATGGCGACGAGTCCGAGCGTTAATCCGTCTGTTGCAGTAATGCAGCTTGCATTTTCCGCGACGCAAACATCCTGTCGAGCGTTCGCGAGGCGTCTCAGGGATTCTCGTGAAAGAAAATGCGCGATTTATCTTATCCCTTCGCTTCGTGAATCTTGTAAGAAAAAAAAAGACAGAAAGAAGAAAGAGAGGCAGGAGAGGAGGGAGAGAGAGAGAGAGAGAGAGAGAGAGAGAGAGAGAGAGAGAGAGAGAGAGAGAGAGAGAGAGAGAGAGAGAGAGAGAGAGAGAGAGAGAGAGAGAGAGAGAGAGAGAGAGAGAGAGAGAGAGAGAGAGAGAGAGAGAGAGAGAGAGAGAGAGAGAGAGAGAGAGAGAGAGAGAGAGAGAGAGAGAGAGAGAGAGAGAGAGAGAGAGAGAGAGAGAGAGAGAGAGAGAGAGAGAGAGAGAGAGAGAGAGAGAGAGAGAGAGAGAGAGAGAGAGAGAGAGAGAGAGAGAGAGAGAGAGAGAGAGAGAGAGAGAGAGAGAGAGAGAGAGAGAGAGAGAGAGAGAGAGAGAGAGAGAGAGAGAGAGAGAGAGAGAGAGAGAGAGAGAGAGAGAGAGAGAGAGAGAGAGAGAGAGAGAGAGAGAGAGAGAGAGAGAGAGAGAGAGAGAGAGAGAGAGAGAGAGAGAGAGAGAGAGAGAGAGAGAGAGAGAGAGAGAGAGAGAGAGAGAGAGAGAGAGAGAGAGAGAGAGAGAGAGAGAGGGAGAGAGAGAGAGAGAGAGAGAGAGAGAGAGAGAAGGAGAACGAGGCGAAAACAACCCCTTTGTGCGAGCTCGCGGGAAATATGCATGCACGCATTGATATGCATACGGTGTCAAGTAAATTTGCATCGGGTATTGCGCGAAAATAGAGACCTATCATTTGCCATGATATAACGAGTATAGTAAACGCCGCGGATACTTTGTTACGAGCCATTTGCAACTGAATCGACTCGACCTCGTATCAATTGATTTTAGCAGAAGTGCGAGTCAGAGATAATGATCGTCACAATAGCCGATCATGATAGCTGGCTGAATTCACGTTTCATAAAGCGCTACGTGGAATTATTAAAAACTCTTTCACAATTTCTTAAATATCTGTATTTTCTTCTTTCATTAGTACCAGAATTTTATTATCGGGAAGTTTGCTCGTTTTAAAAGCTATTTAAAAATTCTTGTACAAAAAAAAGAAGAAAGCGTTGCTTCTATAAAAGTTTTTCGAATAATGTTCGTAATGTAATTATTGTGAAACATGAGATCACTTTTAAAAATTTATAAAAATTGCTCTCTTACGATATTATTTTCCTTGGAATTTTAATTTTATATTCTTACAGATTTTTCATTTATTGATTTTTTTTCGTCGATTTGCTTTACAGAGTGTCATCAGGGTTTGCGTGATCGGTTGTCGCGTTGTGAAGAGTGTCTCGGGCCGGTGCATCTCGAATCTAGTCTGGTGCTAGTAGTAATCGAGAGTAATTAGTGATACACGACTGATTGAGATAGAGTGTCTCGCGTGTGCCGCGTGGTGATCGACAGGATTCCGCTGGAGCATGCGACAGTAAGGACTTATTATCGAGCCCAGCGATACGTGCATGTTCATCGCCGGACGATGGCTGGACTACGCTACGTTTACCGGCTCTTCGTCATCCTGGAATACCTGTCGGTCGTTCTGGTGCTCGCCCAGAACCCCGTGGAGGAGAAGACCACCTTCGAGGCCGCTTTCCAAGGCAAGCACTCCTTTTTATTTGTCCCCACTCCTGTGATTTATGAACTCTTCCGTAGATGCCGTTACGTATGATATATTGGTGGTCTGACTTTTATTACTATCGGTAGTATTATTACGAAAGAAAGATCTACGAATCATCTCGCGGAGAGATTGATACGTAATATTGTATATTTTTAATACACGATCGTCATTATTTAAGAATGAATTTCACGTTATAACGGAAACGATCGAGTCGATTCTCCATTATTTATCATACGTATCTTGATATATGTGTCTCGTGTAATTCAAGTTACTTATTTTCCGACGTAACTAAAACTGACAAATTGTATTTAAACAAAAAAAAAAAAATTTTAGAATCCTTTGTATATATAAAAATAATCCGCTTTTAAATCAGTTTTTTCCGTCTTATTTCAACCAATTGTTTTTTTGATTTATAAATGCTGTTAAATTTATCTTTGATAAAATTATGCTGTACTTAAGATTATGCATGCGTTGCGTTTATGTACTTGCAATTATATGTTGCAGTCTTATATAAGACTTAACATGGAAAGTAATAATATAATAAGCTCTTATTGTAGAAAAATAATTTGAATCTATTATTTCTCTTATATAACGTATCTCTCTTCACAACGTCTACAGGTTTATAATAATTTCTTACGGGGAATATTGCACACAAAGAAAACTTATTAAACTCATTGAAAGTGAAAAAATATATATCGCGCGCACAATATATAGGTACCTGGTCGAACAAAATATAAATCATATATATAAATGAAAAAATATATATCAAAGATAAAATAATAAGAGTTTCCTTTTCATACATGCACCCGCGCGCCTATTGTTAGTTAACAATAAATCAGAAAATGAATACTTCCCTATTTATGTAACGGGAATTATTTATTATATAACGTAATTAAATTTATAATATAAAATCAATAGACAGTACTAACCAATACGTTAAAAACATTTCGAGATGATTTAATATCGATAAAAAATACAGTCCAAAATTTTTTATATTGCACTCATAGTTCACGTTTATAAAATCCTCATGCCGATGATTATTTTCTGAGATACTAGATAGCTTCAACCTTTTTGCTTCAATGCAATTTTCCTCCATTTTAAGATGATCACAGTGTGCTACTATTACAAGATATACCAAGCTATATTTCCTACTCCGACCCGTCTTCCACTTAAGACTTCTTTGACCAATTTGAAATCGATTACTCCTTAATAAAAGCATTGAAAGACCAATAATTTTTAGTTGTAAGATAAGCTATTACAAAAGGAAGACACAGAGAGAGAAAGAGAGAAAAGAAAGGAGAGAGAGAATTAAATGTTTTCAGATAATAAAATTTTAATAATAAATAAATAAAATCTCGAAATAAAAATATTTTTAAATAAA
>NW_021853485.1:3591108-3593484 GCF_003651465.1 Formica exsecta
CCGTATTTTTTTTTTGCCGCATTCGATATATTACATTTCTTTGTTCTTTATTTATTGTCATTTGAAGAACATATCTCTTTTACGTTTAATGTTTTATTGCGTTAAAAAAATTGATTATAATGCTAAATAAATTGAGACCTTTAATAATCCCTCTCTCATTTAATTTAATATTATTTTTATTAAACATTTTAATCTCGCTTTTATTTGACGCTCTGTAATATAGAATAATCTAGTCTTGAATCTTTTCAAACGTTTAGCATGAAATATGTAAATTCGTTAATTCTATTACTCTTTCTTGATATCTTCAATTCAATATAAAATGCATCATGAATTATATCAGATAGGATGAATAAACATTGAAGAATTCGTTTTTTTTTTAGATATGGAATTGTATAAAATTATATAATATATGAAAATTTCTTCCATAGTAATCGCGCTTTTCTTTGCGGTACGACTAAACAAGGCCAAACTTCCGGAGTGGGTCGACTGGATCCTTACCGCATATGTGGTATTCTACGTTCTGACTCACCTCATTTTAACAGTAAGAGTCCTTGTCAAATTTTCGCGCAAAGTTCTAAAAAATCGCAAAAAAATCTAACCGAACGATTTATTGTACAATAATCACGCAATTTTGACATCCGATCTAAGTCGATTAAAAATCGATCACATTTTATAAATTATGTGCTTTCTCTTTGTAGAACATTAAAATTTTTAATGTTGCACAATATCTCGAGAAAAATAATTCAATATTTAACGGAATTTGTGCTTCAATACTAAATTATGTTAATCCGCCTTTCCGAGAGATTGCAGTTATATTTGCTACATTCTTGCCGATTTATGTTGCAGTTCCTTGGTTGCGTCTCTGACAAACAAGCCAGTCAGAGAGTGAATTCATTTCCGATGAAAGACATGCATTCTCGCGGATCAATGGTGCATCCAGATGCGAGGCGAGACGCTCCTGTAAGATTTTCTGAAATAAGAGTGACGTAATCGAATAATCTTTCAACGCGCGTCGATCCACTTTGAAATATTAATAAGATTGTCAGTAAAATAGAGATAAAAAAAGGAGATAATACGCTTAACAATAATATTTTTTTCATTCTTGTGAATATTGAGAAATCTATCAATGACAATTGAGAAATCTAATTACATTTCTTTACAACGTAATGAAAAGACAAAATCCACGCGCTCAAAAATAATTGGATTCTATGCACTTAAATATAAGATAAATTAAATTTTTTATAAATGGAATAATTCAAATAATCTCTCTTTCTCTCTCTATCTCTCTTTCTTTTTCTTCAAGAATTTGATTTATGTGATTTAAAACCCCGCGCTCTATAAAATTTCTTTGATCAAAAAATTTTTAAGAAATTTATAATAGATAAATGTCACGTCTTTTCTCACGTGCACACATATGCAATAAATTGTACAAATAAATCAATAATTCCTGATATTATATCGATGCCGCGGACCGATATCGCATTGAAAAATAATTTAGTGTACAAACAAATATCAGTACGCAAACAAAATCTCATTGAATATTTTCCCGACAGTACTCTGGCATGCGCAAGTTCATTTTCGGTGTGTACTTTGTGGTTATCGTCGCGTTCGCCACGACCCTCATAGTGATCACCGTGTTGGCACCTATCGAGGAAACATGGGCCACCTTCACCAACACCATCTCGAATTACTGAGACCGCTAATCAACGACCGTGGAAATATTCGTCACTGTGCGATACTACCGCGTGGAATATTCCGACCAGATGGCTCGGAGGCCATCATAGTCGTTGCAGCGATGATATATTCCCTCGACTCGACTTTCTGTATGCAAATTATGCACGAAGAATGTGTAAATCCTTCGTGTAAATCTATTCGTGTAAAGATGCAAATCGCGCCGCGACAGATGCATGCGCGAGAACGAGGAGATTACTGCTGTACTGACGAGTGTTTTTTACGATTTTTATAGATTTCTACGAAGATTCGTCAATTTCTATTTTGATTATATATCGTAATTAAAAAATAGATTTTTCTCTTTGTATATAACATTCTTATAATTTACTTGGAAGATGTCAATGCCTCTAAAGTTTACATACTTTATTACTATTAATAAATGTTTTGCGATTACACGCGGAATATTTTATTGTCTATATGTCTGCTAAATTTGAGTACAATGATTCTTTTTTCACCAAGAAACTGCCATTAGATCCAATTTATAGCATAATTATAAGACTAGAATAGAAAAAGCTCGAAAAATAATTGTCTCTTTTCGAGTATAAAATATGCACTCAAAAAAGTGGTATTGCAACTACAGCAAAAATTTTCTGGGTGCGCAAAATTAACTGAGGTACATAAATGATTAGCAAATACTGTGATATC
>NW_021853485.1:3593533-3600991 GCF_003651465.1 Formica exsecta
TTAAACAAAAAAAAAAAAATTTTAGAATCCTTTGTATATATAAAAATAATCCGCTTTTAAATCAGTTTTTTCCGTCTTATTTCAACCAATTGTTTTTTTGATTTATAAATGCTGTTAAATTTATCTTTGATAAAATTATGCTGTACTTAAGATTATGCATGCGTTGCGTTTATGTACTTGCAATTAATGTTGCAGTCTTATATAAGACTTAACATGGAAAGTAATAATATAATAAGCTCTTATTGTAGAAAAATAATTTGAATCTATTATTTCTCTTATATAACGTATCTCTCTTCACAACGTCTACAGGTTTATAATAATTTCTTACGGGGAATATTGCACACAAAGAAAACTTATTAAACTCATTGAAAGTGAAAAAATATATATCGCGCGCACAATATATAGGTACCTGGTCGAACAAAATATAAATCATATATATAAATGAAAAAATATATATCAAAGATAAAATAATAAGAGTTTCCTTTTCATACATGCACCCGCGCGCCTATTGTTAGTTAACAATAAATCAGAAAATGAATACTTCCCTATTTATGTAACGGGAATTATTTATTATATAACGTAATTAAATTTATAATATAAAATCAATAGACAGTACTAACCAATACGTTAAAAACATTTCGAGATGATTTAATATCGATAAAAAATACAGTCCAAAATTTTTTATATTGCACTCATAGTTCACGTTTATAAAATCCTCATGCCGATGATTATTTTCTGAGATACTAGATAGCTTCAACCTTTTTGCTTCAATGCAATTTTCCTCCATTTTAAGATGATCACAGTGTGCTACTATTACAAGATATACCAAGCTATATTTCCTACTCCGACCCGTCTTCCACTTAAGACTTCTTTGACCAATTTGAAATCGATTACTCCTTAATAAAAGCATTGAAAGACCAATAATTTTTAGTTGTAAGATAAGCTATTACAAAAGGAAGACACAGAGAGAGAAAGAGAGAAAAGAAAGGAGAGAGAGAATTAAATGTTTTCAGATAATAAAATTTTAATAATAAATAAATAAAATCTCGAAATAAAAATATTTTTAAATAAATTTTTAATAAAATTTTTAAATAAAAATATTGTGGAATTATTTTTTCACACATTCATGTATATTTTTGTTCTCTTGAAAATTACCTGAGAGTTATTAATATAGAAATATTGTTATTTTATATGACAAAAAATAGCGATAAATTTTTGTTGTGACACCTAGAAATCTACCTATATCAGCAAGACATTTTTTTGAGTGTGAAATATAAAATAATATATAATACGATATAATTATCTGCAGAGAATATTTAACCCAATTGTTTGATATTTTTTACATATTGATAATATTAATATATATTGGGTATTAATTACACGTTCTCTACCATGATATTAATATATATAAATGCATAATTGATACCGCGTTCTTATGATTGACGTATTGACAATTGTCAAACGTTTGTATAATAACTATTGCAATATTAAATATCTGAAATTATTAATTTAAGTACATATGTAAAACTGTAAATTGTCTGCGACGTTTCTTATTGATTCTTGCATTTACAGAAAACAACTAGTTTATCAACATGATTTTTATCAACCTGCGATTAATATCATACGATCATGATAAAAGCAAGGCTCCTGTAAAATATCCCATTTAATCGCAAATATCGACATATATATATATATATATATATATATATATATATATATATATATATATATATATATATATATATATATATATATATATATATATATATATATATATATATATATATATATATATATATATATATATATATATATATATATATATATATATATATATATATATATATATGTCGATATTTGCGATTAAATGGGATATTTTACAGGAGCCTTGCTTTTATCATGATCGTATGATATTAATCGCAGGTTGATAAAAATCATGTTGATAAACTAGTTGTTTTCTGTAAATGCAAGAATCAATAAGAAACGTCGCAGACAATTTACAGTTTTACATATGTACTTAAATTAATAATTTCAGATATTTAATATTGCAATAGTTATTATACAAACGTTTGACAATTGTCAATACGTCAATCATAAGAACGCGGTATCAATTATGCATTTATATATATTAATATCATGGTAGAGAACGTGTAATTAATACCCAATATATATTAATATTATCAATATGTAAAAAATATCAAACAATTGGGTTAAATATTATTTAAAAAAAAAATTAGATTATTATATTTTAATATGTTTATATTCATATTATATTTAATATTAAGTTAGATTAATATTAATTGTTAAGAGATACGAATAATAATTGATTTCATCAATGTTCCTCTTTATAAATTTTGCATATTAGAATTTTGCAGCAAGATTCTTTTATTTATATATTAATGCTAATTGTTCTGAAATCACTTTGTTTTAATTCCTAACTGGTGATTTTAATTTTTCATTTTCGACAAGAACTTGAGGAAGATCGGTGAAAGCGCAAAAGTTTTTATAAGATTTTTATATTAGATGGAGTCGTAATTATATTATATAATTTCGAAAACTTTTTTTGCGCCAACAATGGTTTTTTACTTACATAATACATATTTATAATAAAATTTACAGTATTATCTTTTTAAATACAATTTTTTGCTATTTTATAAATTTCGATACTTTATATCGCATTCGACTCTGTGACCGATAGCGATTGGCATTGTCAGTGATAGTGAATAATACAATGTTGCCTTTATTGATTGTTAAATATATATAAATATACATACAAAAAAAGCACACGTATACGGATTCTGGATTCTGTCAATATGGCCGTAAGATAGATTAAATGGAGAAGTTTACTATGTCCCGGAAATAAATTGATAACACAACATATGGAGTGTTCGTAAAAAGCGCATGACAAAATTATAATTTGATTTTTGATGTATGTAGCAAAGTGCGTAAAAGTTATTTGTCAATCCATAATTGTCGAAACAGTTTTTCAGATGAAAAATATTGCGATGAGTTTAATTGTTTGTTTTTTTCAATATTAATATAATGAAACAAAAAAAAAATGGCAAAATACATATATTTCCCAATTATAAAATTAGTTACATGTTGTACCGTTTTTATTAAGAAAACAAACTGCATTGCGATTAAAGTCGGGAAAATTTTTTCTATCTTGATAGTCAGTACTAGTCCAACAAAGCTCCAAATTATTTTTAAACGTATTGATTTAATACATTTATTTCACACACACACATATACATATAGTTATCTGACGAGATAAAATAAAGACTTAATCAGAACACTTAAACAGAAACAAATATTTAATATATAATAATTATAAAATTAGATTCGCAATATATTCAAGTAGCTAACACTTGCAGATGCAAAATTGATTGTCTTTTCCTCTATCCGTTATTTGTTGCCACAGGATAATCAGAATAAAACTATTGGCTTTTCTGTTATTGATTTTTGACTTCGAATATAACAAAAAATATATTTCATGTATAAAAATCTTCAACTACATTGAAACCAGATGTCGCAATTCTGTACTGCAATGTTGTGCGGAGACATTATAAAACTGCAATATTCTAGCGTTGTCGCAGCGATATTATGTAACATATACTGCAATCTGACAATAATTATATTTCTGCAATATCCCTTGTGAATTTTAAATAAAAATATTGTGGAATTATTTTTTCACACATTCATGTATATTTTTGTTCTCTTGAAAATTACCTGAGAATTATTAATATAGAAATATTGTTATTTTATATGCATCGATCTAATAATTGGATTATCACAAATTTAAATTTAATGTAAATGTAACATCAATAAAAAGTTAAAAAATTTATATTTTATACATATAAATTTAAAAAAAAATTGTTATAATTATTTTATATAAAAAGTTTACATAAGTTAACTTTACATTTCTTTTAAGCATTTCAGTAAATCTTGAATAAAGCTGCAAGCGCAAAAAAAACTTTCAATTGAGAAAGAAAAAAAGTTAAGATTATTTTATCGTGAGCAACTAACTTATAATACACATTTTCGTAACTTGCGACTTATAGAAGTTTGATAACAATCCACTATTTATAGCAATTATAGATATCAACTTTTTATTATTTTGTATTTTTATCGATACACTATTGGCATAATAAACATATCCTGCCGTTGAAAAAATTACATTGTCAAACAGAAAACAATAATCGTCACTTACTTACCACTTTTCGCTTAAATTGTCGATTTCAAACGTGCCATTTTAAATAATTAAATTTATTTTTAAGATACGTCTCTCTCGTATATCGAAAATCCATATCTAAATGGTTGAAAAATTTCTCTCGATGCAAAAAATTTATACGCGGAATAAAGAAAATCCCGGCGTTCTTCCATTATTTTGAAAAAAATTTCCGCAGGTTTACGTCCATTTGCAACGCTAGGTGTTCTCAACGAAGCGGACGGATAATTTTTGAAAAATTATCTCGTGTGGGACTAAGCTCCACGACGTGACGAGGTGAAATTCGCACGAGCGGGCGGGATGAAAAAAAAGGGCCGAGTCGGCGAGATATTTCGCACGAGTTAGTGAAATATCTGTCGGCGCCCGCGCGACTGTATCTAGTTAATTGTAGTCTTCGTATCGATCCTCTCTCTCTCTCTCTCTCTTTCTCTCTCTCTCTCTCTCTCTAGACTGCGAGGATGGGATCGAGTCGCATGATAATGTTCACAATTTTCAAACTGCCGTGTGCAAACACTTTCGACCGCTCGTTGTCGCCGCCGCCGCTCGACGACGACCAGCTTTTGCTTTCACAGCGCCCGTGCATTTGAATATTCAAAATACTCCGAGAATGTGGTAATGCCTTTCGACGATGTGCCAATATGTATGCGCCTACTTGCGAGCCAAACTGCGATAACGCTAATCGCGTTAGCATGCGACCAACGACGAACGCTTAATATGCTTGCGCTATCAATTAACGCGACCTATGTCCACGACCTTTGTTGCATTCTGCAATATCCCTTGTGAATCTTTTATTGTATGGGATAAGATATATAAAAATATATCAATAATTGAAAAATTATTAAATAAAATTATTATTCTATCAAGGGAAGGGGAAGGGGCGAGGATGTCTCGTAAGATTGTTAGATTTTCGTAAGGATTACCTCCTTCTTTATTATCCCCAAAATCATCCGTTTATCGTCAGGATTCTATAGAATAGGTCACCGGTTGAACACGATTAACTGTGAGGTGCTGCTGTTAACCGGATTACATGGAACTTGAGTTTTCTAAAGTAATAAAGGGGAGCTCTACAGCAAACTGATGAAATTCATAGCGCTATATACTGGGTGTTGCAAATCAACTAGGCGATTAAAGGCATTCGCGATCAAGATTAATTAATATGTAGCATGAAATGGAGCGTCTTTCAGAGAATATAGCAAATTTATTACTTTTAGAAGTTATTTCTTTTCCAATATCTCATCGTCGAGAATACATTATTATTAATAGTATTTTATTCGTGACATCTAATTCATTTTTGTTACTCTTTAAATCGTCTAAATTAATTTTTGACATTTATGGGCATTAATATATAATTGTGAATTAATTAGAGAGAATAAATCAATACCATATTTCCACGGATTGAAGAATTTATTATCGACTTTTATAAGATAAAGAATTAGAAACAAGTTTTTACTATGTCATTATATGTCACTGACATTTTAAAATAAAATTTTAAAGATTGACATGATTTGTTCAACACACTTTGTGTTATATATTGCAATATATTTTTCTATTAATTAAATATTCTACTTATTTTACGGTTTAATTAAAATAATATATTTAAATTTTATTGTAGAACAATTAAAATAAGAGCACATTAACTTGGTTCAAGTCTGTTTTTAATATTCCAATATGCGTACAGTATTGTAAATAATAAATCGGAATAACAAATTAAAGATTCGCAATATATTCAAGTAGCTAACACTTGCAGATGCAAAATTGATTGTCTTTTCCTCTATCCGTTATTTGTTGCCACAGGATAATCAGAATAAAACTATTGGCTTTTCTGTTATTGATTTTTGACTTCGAATATAACAAAAAATATATTTCATGTATAAAAATCTTCAACTACATTGAAACCAGATGTCGCAATTCTGTACTGCAATGTTGTGCGGAGACATTATAAAACTGCAATATTCTAGCGTTGTCGCAGCGATATTATGTAACATATACTGCAATCTGACAATAATTATATTTCTGCAATATCCCTTGTGAATCTTTTATTGTATGGGATAAGATATATAAAAATATATCAATAATTGAAAAATTATTAAATAAAATTATTATTCTATCAAGGGAAGGGGAAGGGGCGAGGATGTCTCGTAAGATTGTTAGATTTTCGTAAGGATTACCTCCTTCTTTATTATCCCCAAAATCATCCGTTTATCGTCAGGATTCTATAGAATAGGTCACCGGTTGAACACGATTAACTGTGAGGTGCTGCTGTTAACCGGATTACATGGAACTTGAGTTTTCTAAAGTAATAAAGGGGAGCTCTACAGCAAACTGATGAAATTCATAGCGCTATATACTGGGTGTTGCAAATCAACTAGGCGATTAAAGGCATTCGCGATCAAGATTAATTAATATGTAGCATGAAATGGAGCGTCTTTCAGAGAATATAGCAAATTTATTACTTTTAGAAGTTATTTCTTTTCCAATATCTCATCGTCGAGAATACATTATTATTAATAGTATTTTATTCGTGACATCTAATTCATTTTTGTTACTCTTTAAATCGTCTAAATTAATTTTTGACATTTATGGGCATTAATATATAATTGTGAATTAATTAGAGAGAATAAATCAATACCATATTTCCACGGATTGAAGAATTTATTATCGACTTTTATAAGATAAAGAATTAGAAACAAGTTTTTACTATGTCATTATATGTCACTGACATTTTAAAATAAAATTTTAAAGATTGACATGATTTGTTCAACACACTTTGTGTTATATATTGCAATATATTTTTCTATTAATTAAATTTTCTACTTATTTTACGGTTTAATTAAAATAATATATTTAAATTTTATTGTAGAACAATTAAAATAAGAGCACATTAACTTGGTTCAAGTCTGTTTTTAATATTCCAATATGCGTACAGTATTGTAAATAATAAATCGGAATAACAAATTAAAATAAACATGTATAAGACGAAAGCAAATATTGTAACTTATCGCAATAAACATTCTATTTTGGCTACGGACCAGGAGCTTTAAAAGTACCATTAATCATGACAGACAGTTCAGTGATAACATACTGATAATGGTCAGACTCACCTGACGCCAATCAACAAAAATCGAGAACATGCAGAACTGTGCATGTGCTTACCTGGAACCCCAGCAAAAAATATTAAATATATATTAATTAAATCTGAATTATATATTTATTCAAATATATATATATAT
>NW_021853485.1:3609931-3624273 GCF_003651465.1 Formica exsecta
TAAAAAAAAATTGTTATAATTATTTTATATAAAAAGTTTACATAAGTTAACTTTACATTTCTTTTAAGCATTTCAGTAAATCTTGAATAAAGCTGCAAGCGCAAAAAAAACTTTCAATTGAGAAAGAAAAAAAGTTAAGATTATTTTATCGTGAGCAACTAACTTATAATACACATTTTCGTAACTTGCGACTTATAGAAGTTTGATAACAATCCACTATTTATAGCAATTATAGATATCAACTTTTTATTATTTTGTATTTTTATCGATACACTATTGGCATAATAAACATATCCTGCCGTTGAAAAAATTACATTGTCAAACAGAAAACAATAATCGTCACTTACTTACCACTTTTCGCTTAAATTGTCGATTTCAAACGTGCCATTTTAAATAATTAAATTTATTTTTAAGATACGTCTCTCTCGTATATCGAAAATCCATATCTAAATGGTTGAAAAATTTCTCTCGATGCAAAAAATTTATACGCGGAATAAAGAAAATCCCGGCGTTCTTCCATTATTTTGAAAAAAATTTCCGCAGGTTTACGTCCATTTGCAACGCTAGGTGTTCTCAACGAAGCGGACGGATAATTTTTGAAAAATTATCTCGTGTGGGACTAAGCTCCACGACGTGACGAGGTGAAATTCGCACGAGCGGGCGGGATGAAAAAAAAGGGCCGAGTCGGCGAGATATTTCGCACGAGTTAGTGAAATATCTGTCGGCGCCCGCGCGACTGTATCTAGTTAATTGTAGTCTTCGTATCGATCCTCTCTCTCTCTCTCTCTCTCTCTCTCTCTCTTTCTCTCTCTCTCTCTCTCTCTCGAGGGAGACTGCGAGGATGGGATCGAGTCGCATGATAATGTTCACAATTTTCAAACTGCCGTGTGCAAACACTTTCGACCGCTCGTTGTCGCCGCCGCCGCTCGACGACGACCAGCTTTTGCTTTCACAGCGCCCGTGCATTTGAATATTCAAAATACTCCGAGAATGTGGTAATGCCTTTCGACGATGTGCCAATATGTATGCGCCTACTTGCGAGCCAAACTGCGATAACGCTAATCGCGTTAGCATGCGACCAACGACGAACGCTTAATATGCTTGCGCTATCAATTAACGCGACCTATGTCCACGACCTTTGTTGCATGTCAAATATTGACACTCATTTGCCATATGTTGCGATAAATGCAAATTAAAGAAGCCGGTATAACGTAACGCTCTATTGGGCACAATAAATTATGCAACTAAATTGTTATATTATATATTTATAAGGTAAGATATGTATATAATCCACGCTTTTTTTTCAACAAATGCATCGAATATAAACTATCTGTGTACCAAACTTTTAAGAGAAGAATTGGATGAGAATAATTGGCAGTTTAATGAATCAATTGGTGGGAAACGATTATCGAAGTGAGATCGTTTTGCGTAGGATATAGCATATCCCGTAATATATTCCGCGATGTCGCGGCGACGCGAAACACGTCGATCCGACAGTGGAAACAACGGTATTGGACTACGCGCGTTAAATTGAATTATATGTGACTCGTTGAAATGAATTGAATTCCAGCAAAGGCCGTCGTTATTTCGCGCGTTACTATCGCGGTGGATTCGTTGCGGCCACACAAGTATTTATGCAACATTTACGATCGATTAATGCGCGGAGCCGCAGAGAATCGATACACCCGTATCCCGCCAAAAGCCATTAGAGCTTTATATTTCCGCCATTTTCTCCGACCGACATTGGCCGATATGCCGTATTGTCGCGAGCTCCCTTCTCCATCTCCAGCTGCCAATATCCCGATGGCAATAACGCGAATAATGTCGACGTGATTTTTCATCGCGCATGAATGCGGATACGTTAACGCCATTACGCAAAACAAGATGACTTTCATTTATTTCATACATGGCAATTAGCGGCCGTATTTCATAATAGATGAAACGGATAATTGTGATTGCATGAGCGAACTAGTGTAACTGACATCTCAATGCAACTCAAATTAAATCATTTCAAACGCAGCTGCGGCATCTTTGAATCTTAATTCTTAGCTTAAATTTTGATTCTCAATTCTCAATATTCAATTCCAAATATACATATATAACTATTAATATATATGTATATCTTTATATAATTTTTAATTAATTATCGACTTGTAAAAATTGACATTTTATAAATATCGAAAATTTTATAGTTTAGTAATATAATTTAAAAACATTAATAATAATTCTTTTTAAATACCAACAATAAGCTATCTTTAATATTTGCAGAAAAATTTCAACATTTTGAAAAATTAATTATTATGTATATATTTACAACTCTAACAGCATTATAATATTTCAGAACAAATCTAAATTGGATCATACATTTTGTTAGATAATAAAATAAGTAAACAATTTAGCATATTTATCATGAATTTATTTGTGCATATAAATTTATATATAAAATCAATTTTATTTCAAATTTATAATAAAATGTTTGCCTATAATATATAGAAGTATAAAATAACGTGTTATAGTACGAAATAACGTTATAATTTTAATTAATTTGTAGAAGATTGATATGAAAGATTCTCGTGTAAGATCACTTTAAATACTTTTATACTTGAATTTTAAAATCGCTTTTATCTTTTGTTCTCTCTTTAAGACAAACTGTTCTTAACTATTAAAAAGTAATTAATCTAGCATGCTTTTACTACGTATTTTAATCTTTTTTTGCAAAATTACCATTGTATTTTCAAACATTCTATATTTCTAAGCGATTGAATATTCTTGTTAAATTCTCTGCATATGATGGTCAATTTAACCTTTAACCAGAATAGTGAAGACATCTAGCGTAATTGGAGCGTACGGGTCTCATGGATCAATCACCTATTTTCACATATTGAAGATAGCAAATGTGTTAAAAATAAATTTATTATATAACAAGTTTTAAGAAAACAAAAACATTTATATAAAATAAAAAAAATGTTTTTAATTTTTTAGACATAAAAAATGTCAAATAAAATTTTTATGACTTTTTTAGTTACAACTTAAAAAAATCTAGTCAAATAAAGATCATTCCTATATAAAATATCAATAGTAACATCATCAAATCTGGGTCTCTTAAATCCAGATTGCTCTAATTAAGTTAATAATTACGGTTTGTTAAAGAATTAAGTCTGCGTTAGCTTTAAAGACACTAATTTGAGATTAAAGTTGCATTATAATTGAAGATTATTAAATTATTATACAGGATGTTCCAGGTCAGGTCAATGAAACTTTAGGATTTTATAGGAAATTAAATTTGAAACAAAAAAGTTTCGATAAACTTAGGTCCGGAAACGCTTCGTTAAAAAGTTAGAGCTAACCAACTTCGAAAAATCATATTTTTTTGATGATTTTTAAAAATGACTTCAAAACCCTTCATTCATTAAAAAAAAGTAACGAAATAAATCTGATGGGAAATTAAATAGCAAATTAAATTACATCAATTTCATTTTTAATTTTCTGATAAGGTGTTTAAAAAAAAAACAAACTCGAAACAATGAAAAAAGCAGGATCTTGAAGACTACCTTTTTGTGTAAACACTAAATTCGTAGTGCAAACATTGCAAATGCAAATATAAAAATGTTCTTATTAAATTTTGATCATAACTAATTATTTACAGAGAATTTATTAGCTATATTTATATCAAGAAAAACTATATATATATTTAAAAAATCCGCAATAAAACACCTATCCAAGTTAAAAAAAAAAAAATATTCCACGTGTTTATAATAAAAAATATATATTCACGCATTAAAAATTATTAAACTTTCTAAATTATAAAACATAAAAAGGATATATTGCAATTTTAATAATTCACATAATACATGACTATGAATGCGCGTATACCACGAAACATTACAGCTGTGTGTTTTCATCCACAATCATTAAACATGATTCGTGCGCCCAAAGGGGCATTCGCGCATAATTGGCGTGTGTAACCGCTACTATTCTCAGAAAGTTCACCCCGCTATTAATTCGCCTAAAGGCCAAATGCTTGCTATATTAATCGGTCGCTATCCATTAGCAAATGGGCCCAGCGCGCGGCTATAGGGGCCGCAGAGGGAGCATACATGCGTGAGCTCGTGTTCCATTAACATTAACGCACCCTTTCGGCACTGCGTTATGCAATTCACGTGTAAACCGTATATCGCGCATACGCTATTGTTTAACGCATCGCGGGCCGTTAAAAATCGCGCCGGAAAATTTGAAGCGCGCGATAAAGTCGGGATCGATCAAAAGGTCGCGCGCGCGCGCGCGCTTGCAAGATAAGAGAGCGATGGATATCGAGGATAATAAGTAGACCAATTTGTTCATAACTTGAAGATTGGCCGATTAAGAAGTAAGAGCGCGATCCGTCCTGCAAAGGAACGATTAAAGCTTTAAAGGGAATAATCGAACTTTATGTCAGATGGAGAAGCGCGCAAGCGCAAACGATAAGCGCAACGATAAAGCTTATTAAAAATTAAGTAGCTTTTCCATAAGTTGATATTTCTGGGACACGAGAGACGAATGATGGAACATAAACCAATTATATCCTTCACTTTAATTATCAAATAAACGTATAAAGAAAGCTTTTGATGTAAAATTCTATTGTACTAATGCCATATATTAATATATATATTTTTAATAAGATTTTGCATTAAATCTTTATATTGCTTTTTTTATCGGTAAAGAAAATATTTGGAAATATTTAAATTGCATAACTGTTATTATTATTAATTATGTTAAAAGTTTACGTGATTTTTATCTGTTAATTGAATAACGTGTTTATTTGTGTATATATGTCATGCAAATCCAGTCGTTTATTAAGAATTCAGTATTTTCATAACGAAGAAGATTGCATTAAAATCCTTTGTCAACTTTATGCATGATAACATAATTTCGTTGATAACATCATTTATGTACATAATAATAAATTATGGAACATAGCAAAGTGTATCCCAGCAGATTCATCTTATCTATTTATATTTTAGAAACTAGTTTATCCGACTAAGAGAGAAAGGAATAAAAAAGCAAAATCTATGGCATTTAAATATAATTCTCTCACACTACATTTAATATAATTTTCAACTCAACTACACTTCTTTTTTTAATCATCGATTTAATTCTATTTAAGTAAACGTGCATTGTATCTTTGTTGTTTTTTAATTATTAACAGAGCTTTACATTAAAAAAACATTCTCTCTTTCTCAATAAGAGTTATCAGCTTATAAAATATAATATATATAAAACACTATATATTTTTACATTTATTTTCTACCAATGCTTCTCATTTTTCCATTTTCGTATTTTTTCGAATGGATATACACATGTAATATGGATATACACATGTAATATAACGATTATATTAATACAAAAAAGGGAGGAAAATAGGTGAACGATATTATTTGAATTATTCGACAGAGATTTAAATAATTCATTTTATACTGAAAGATATGGGATATTGATTACCAACATTTTGTGATATTATATGACTTTTATTTTTCCTCGTTGTTCATGCATTTTGTAATTCCCAGTCACGCATGTGACTAGCTCAACATGTTACGTGGCTAATATATGTTTACATGATATCCGATTTAAAAAATCGGCCGATAAATGCGAATAAAATAAAATGAACCAATAAATGCGAATAAAATGAAAAATATGATGAAAATAATATTTGCAAAAAGTAATATTTTAAACGAAAGAGATCGCTCTCTCTTCTTGATTTGCAAATATTCGGACTTGATGCGTTCTTTCGACAAGTGCCGTTCAATACAGGCATCTATGATATCTATCATACTTGGCATACGTTAGCGATTATATTATCTATGCATGACTGTTAGCAGCGGCATACGGACGTTTATACATATGTCTTGCGGCATTGTAGGCAATGTAACCGCGTCGCCTCTCGAATCAAACTAGGAGCTACATTGTACTTATGTTAGGGCTATACACAACACAATTCGCGCGGCTTGTATATGTGCGGCGCGCAGTAGAATCACAGCCTGCATATATCAGCTTGGGTGCACATGTACCATACGAGCAGTCCATTCACCCGCACCTTCGTACGACATGGCTCACAAAAGGCACAAACACTAACGGAGGAATTCTATTTTAGAAAGCACTTAAACCTGATTTTTCAATCAGGTATTTTATTTTATCCCGATTATTTTTTGAGTAAAGAATAAAATTCGATTTAATGATTTTTATGCGCAAACGGATAAAAAAATAATTCCCTCATTTACATCGAACAAAAACGTTATTTTAACGAAATGTTAGTTTTACAGATATGAAAATTGCGTGAAAAAATCAATTATTAAAATACAATTGCACAAGATATATATGCGAAATGATGTCTATATAGCAACTGCAATAAAATATAAAATGTTCATTTTATTCTTTTTATGCGCATGTATTTATCCGTGTATATGTCATTAGCCATCCGTCATTTAATTTTGTGAGCAACACGATTTCTCTCCATCCGTTTCTTTCATATTTCAACATTATTTATATATGTTTTATTTACACATTACGTGATGCTTTAGATTCTGTGTTTCATGTGAAAATCCGGGTAATAAAAACTTGAGAGTATTTTGTGTAATTATCCGGTTGCGCGATAAATCCAGATAACCAGATATCAATCTCTTTAAACTCGTTACCTTTCTCTCAACTACAAAAATATATGCCAGTCATTCTTAAAATCTAATTTCTCCCAAGAGAATATCGCGTAAAAAACAATAATTAATTAAAATTAACAAAAAAATGAAATTTAAAAAAATGATGAGCGGTGATACGTGCATAAATAAATATTTTAAATCAAGAGATTTAATTAGATCAAAAGAATAAACTAATAAAAACTCTTATGAATATATCATACGAAGGAGAGGCAATCAAAGCCAGCGCGGTAATTTGTGCGCATATGTTTTATTACAATCAAATTACATTGATATTTTAACTAAGTGATCACAAAAGACAATAACAAAAAGCGTACATTTCGGTCCTTTTTTTGGATCTTCAGCCATCTTCAGCGCAATTACAAAGTATATGGAATATATTATATCAAAAATGTACCAATAATAATATGCAGAACAAGAGTGAGTCATCTATGCTGTCAAAAGGTAAATGTTATATAATGGAATTTCGAAACAGAAAGAGACTGTTCGATAAAATATACTACATTAAAAAAATAACTGGCAATACAAATATACCACTTGAGTGAGTCATCCATGTTGTACACAAGGCAAATATTATACATGTTCGGGACAGAACAAGAGATTTGATTACATTATAAAAAAAAAAATAAACAACAGATTGTACATAACAATATTAATTAATAAAAGTAAAATTTTTTGTACTCTTTAATTAACAGTTATATGTGATGCACAAGTATTTAAACAATCAACGAGATAAAATTTCGTCGCGTTCTACGAAATATCGCGCAATAGCGATTTTATTACGTGCCCGACGCATCGACAAATAAAGTGCAATACGATATAGACATATATTGTAAGATATATATATATATATATATTTCCCAGCAGTATATGAAAATAATGTCGGTTTTTCCCACGCGTCCAGTTTTTCGTAAAGAGTACACACGACCGAGCCGGATATTGGAATTTTCAATGGTTGTCCTGCGCCATAGGGGGTGGAACGACATGATGCATCGAGATGCAACGAGCCGCATGATTCATCGCGGGATGCAGCGCGATGCAAGTTTGTCATGCATGCGTCGTTGCGCATTCAACAACGAATTCCACTTCTTCCAGTGTTATTCTTGCCCGCGTTATGTTTTATTAATCTGTTCTCTATGCAGATGAAATGTCTAATTTTGCGTCCGTCAATCCCTCTTTTTTTTATGCGTGATTTTCTACTATGAAACGTAAAACGCGAAACGTTGTGTACGTCTATATGAACTTTGTACTTCCATTTTTACAATGTGCAACTACAAACAAAAGTAAAAGCATTATAAACAATTATAAATAATTCACGATACATTAGCGATTTTTTTAATTTTAGAATTACGTGGTAATCATTTCTACAAAATGTTGTATTTTTTATGTTTATGAACAAAATTGTATTTACCAATCGAAATTATCATATATTTATCATTTTCTGTAGTGAAAACTTAATTTATTGAAAGTAGGGCGTTAAGTTCACATAGGTGTAGTATAGCACGTATAGTTGTGTACCTACTATATTTGATTTGGAAACATTGACGAGAAGATTATGTATATAATTTATGCATTATGTAAATAAGAAATTTTGTATATAATTATACCGTAATATTAAAGTTAAATGTATTATAATGTGAGAAGGATTAACTTTATTATTATATTTATATATATATATATATATATATATATATATATATATATATATTATATTATATAAGCTAGAGAGAATGTAGCACTAATATAGAAGCATATGATAAATATATGCTTCTGTTTGCTGTACATTTAGAGCTTCATAATTAACATGATATAAATATATATATAAAGAGTTATTCAAAAAATTCAAGACTGTTTTCGTAGCTTTGAATAAAAGATCAATATAAAATATTTACTCTGTTTTATAAACTTCTTCAAAATATTAAAAGCTTATGTATAAAATACTATGCTTTATATTACAGAAAAGAAAATTACTTCATTTAAGAAAAATTTTTGCTATAAAACAATTGCTATTAATATTATTAAATTATATTTTCATTAGTTTCACATAAATAAGTAATTTTGATTTATTATTCAAATTGCAAGAGAAGAGAGAGAAAAAAGCTAGTAAATGCATATTTTTATGAAAGGAAGAGAGCACGTAACTTTTTGTTTACATATTAGACGATAAAAAGATCGACTAAAAAAAGCTTAAAAAATCCCCGTCAAAAAATTTATGTTCGAAATTAAAATTTCGTTTATTAAAGCGCTTCCACATAAACAGAGCCGTAACAAAAATATTTTAACTGCGCATATCATTGGCCATTTCATATAAAGTCCACTTAGCAAGCACTTGCGTTAAACTAAAATTAAGTACGAAATATGCGCATTATATATGTATATGTGCAAATTGAAAAGTCCGCATACAAATTTATTTATGATGCCATTCACGATGCCTGAGCTGAAAGACAAACTAAAAATAAAAGCGCCATGAAATTTTACTACATTCGATGTAATGCACTTTTCATTGGATCTTTTTATTTGCTCCCTCTATCTCCATCCCATCGTGTTTCGTAAATCATTTTTTAATATGTCGCTATTTTCTCCGCGTTTCACGTCTTCGAAAAAATATGCTATTATTATTAATATTTAATTCTAATATCACATATATGCATAATATTATATATGCATCCTAATATTACATATGCTAAAAAGCGTCGAATTATTATTCACTCATTTTAATTCTTTTCACAACTATACATCACAATTTGTAGCAGTTTGAAACATTATTCGTGAATACATTTATGAGATATAAAACATATTTTGTGAGAATTTTTTATTATATTGTCTAACCATTTTTATTATATTGTCTAAGCAATTTTAAACGAAGATAATTATATTTTTAGAGTAACAAAAAAATAATGCAGATATATATATTTTTCAATTGTGTTTCAAAAGCCGCATGTAACATCTTACAGATTTATGAATGCTTTAAATACAGACAAAATCATAAAGTAACGATTAGATCGTTCACCCTCCTTTCCGCTCCCACACTGTTGCAGCGAATAAGTTATTTAGATTTAAGTCAATTTCGACTTCTCACCCTTCACGTATGTAGCGCACAATTTCGTCTATAATGAATATTACATGTTTCAAGAAAACCCACACGTCACATGCAAGACATCGATTTAATCCTTCATGTCATTCAACACAATAAAAATTTAATTATCGCGCTGTCATCCCGTGCATTATATGTTGCACATACGTCATGATTTAATTTTCTATAACATATTTTTGTAAATGCGTGACGTTAAATCAAACACGTAGTAAAATGAAATTACTGCGGAAGAAACACTGTGGTTGACTCGATGGCATTTAATCACACGTGTGTTGCAGTACATATTTTGTATTGCAATTAATTTTGTGTAATTCCTCTTTATGCTTTATATTAAAACAATATTAATAAGAACATTTTTCAGCTAATTGAATGTCACGCGAGCGCAAAAAGCCTAAAATTTGTAAAATTTTTAACGTGTATTTAGATCACAGGATTATATTTATACGTGATTATAGAATTAATATCAAAAAGGAAACAATAAATAGGAATCACGTACCTGGAGATTAAATGATAATATTTTATACATGTATAGGTGAAAATGTGCAATAAAATGCAAATCTACATATATGCTAGAATTGTTATACAAGTTGACTATATTAAATATCGCTTAATGTAAATACGCTATTTAGAGGAATGGAGGAACGAAGAACGCATGAACAGTTGCGTTTGCAATTCGCCGCCATCGCCAATTCCAATGTTCTCCCTTTGTCCGCCACTTCGAACTCCCCCGACACGCATAACTTTACAACACCGACTTTACTAACGTCCCCGTTTCTCTGTCGTGTTTCAGGAAGATGCGGGCACGGATCGCCGTGCGAGCAGCTCTGCTATGAGCTTCACGACGGCATGTACGAGTGCGACTGTAAGGACGGCTATATACTTCATAAAAATGGATACAGTTGCGCCGGTAAGTGTGTGCGTGCGTATGCGTGTGAATAGATTCGATCCTTATCCCGCTTTGCAATTCGCATTCATGGCGGGCGACATCTTTGATATCCCTAATAAAATTTCGCACCGCGCCGAACCGACAAACTTTTTAATACTGCATTTGTATTGTTTTCAAAGCAACGCTTCCGACAGCCGCTGGCCCGTTGAATATCTCGTTTGATTCTAGAGAGTTATATCAAGAACGAGTTTTATTCCGAAAGTATCTTCAAGCGCGAGCTCGGGCTGTTATTGTCTCCAATTGTTGATTTTTTTCTTTGATAATAACAATACCGAGAGAATATATTGGAAAATGTTAGAAATATGTTTTGAGAACTTTTTATAGAGCTTTATAGTTTATTTGGTTATCTCTAATTTTATATAGAGTATATCTCAATTTAAAGACTCTACAGTAATTACTATTTTCTTGAATTTGTCTGCTATTTTCGACCAAAGTCAACAGATTTTTGAATTATTCTTAATTTACATTTTTTTGTAGTATCTGTGAGAATTAAATTTTGAGAAAAAAATTTTATCCTCTCTTTTAATTTTTGCATTTTAAAAAAAATTTCAAATTCAATTTCCTATAAGACCCTGAAGTTTCATTGACCTGACCTGGAACATCTTATATAATTGAGAAATGGCGGATCATTGAATAATATATAGCGACTGTAAACTAGAAAGATATTCTTTAAGCCCTGAATTCCAATCTATCTTTCATCTTTTAACTTTGATCGATCAAATTCCAATTTCCAAAACGCTCTGCCTTAATCTTCACAATACATAGTTTGATATAAAATTTATAATCTCTTGAATGCGTATCAGATAACTTGCGATCCCCTTTCTTTAACATTTCCGCGAATGCGAAGATATCGTACGGGGTGCGCGGTAAACGCGACATACTCCTGGCTCGGCTGTTTGCGTACAATTTCGCACCCCCGGCGTTACATCCCTGGGCGTTCTCTCGCGCACCTCTCGATCGGAAAGCACGCATTTCAAGGCGGAATGTTTTCGAGGGGGTTAGTAACGCACGCGATGGCTCGGGCAAAAAAATGGCGGCGGCCGATCGAAGGCGGTGGTGGTAGTGGTGGTGGTGGTGGTGGTGGATTTTTATTATATTGTCTAAGCAATTTTAAACGAAGATAATTATATTTTTAGAGTAACAAAAAAATAATGCAGATATATATATTTTTCAATTGTGTTTCAAAAGCCGCATGTAACATCTTACAGATTTATGAATGCTTTAAATACAGACAAAATCATAAAGTAACGATTAGATCGTTCACCCTCCTTTCCGCTCCCACACTGTTGCAGCGAATAAGTTATTTAGATTTAAGTCAATTTCGACTTCTCACCCTTCACGTATGTAGCGCACAATTTCGTCTATAATGAATATTACATGTTTCAAGAAAACCCACACGTCACATGCAAGACATCGATTTAATCCTTCATGTCATTCAACACAATAAAAATTTAATTATCGCGCTGTCATCCCGTGCATTATATGTTGCACATACGTCATGATTTAATTTTCTATAACATATTTTTGTAAATGCGTGACGTTAAATCAAACACGTAGTAAAATGAAATTACTGCGGAAGAAACACTGTGGTTGACTCGATGGCATTTAATCACACGTGTGTTGCAGTACATATTTTGTATTGCAATTAATTTTGTGTAATTCCTCTTTATGCTTTATATTAAAACAATATTAATAAGAACATTTTTCAGCTAATTGAATGTCACGCGAGCGCAAAAAGCCTAAAATTTGTAAAATTTTTAACGTGTATTTAGATCACAGGATTATATTTATACGTGATTATAGAATTAATATCAAAAAGGAAACAATAAATAGGAATCACGTACCTGGAGATTAAATGATAATATTTTATACATGTATAGGTGAAAATGTGCAATAAAATGCAAATCTACATATATGCTAGAATTGTTATACAAGTTGACTATATTAAATATCGCTTAATGTAAATACGCTATTTAGAGGAATGGAGGAACGAAGAACGCATGAACAGTTGCGTTTGCAATTCGCCGCCATCGCCAATTCCAATGTTCTCCCTTTGTCCGCCACTTCGAACTCCCCCGACACGCATAACTTTACAACACCGACTTTACTAACGTCCCCGTTTCTCTGTCGTGTTTCAGGAAGATGCGGGCACGGATCGCCGTGCGAGCAGCTCTGCTATGAGCTTCACGACGGCATGTACGAGTGCGACTGTAAGGACGGCTATATACTTCATAAAAATGGATACAGTTGCGCCGGTAAGTGTGTGCGTGCGTATGCGTGTGAATAGATTCGATCCTTATCCCGCTTTGCAATTCGCATTCATGGCGGGCGACATCTTTGATATCCCTAATAAAATTTCGCACCGCGCCGAACCGACAAACTTTTTAATACTGCATTTGTATTGTTTTCAAAGCAACGCTTCCGACAGCCGCTGGCCCGTTGAATATCTCGTTTGATTCTAGAGAGTTATATCAAGAACGAGTTTTATTCCGAAAGTATCTTCAAGCGCGAGCTCGGGCTGTTATTGTCTCCAATTGTTGATTTTTTTCTTTGATAATAACAATACCGAGAGAATATATTGGAAAATGTTAGAAATATGTTTTGAGAACTTTTTATAGAGCTTTATAGTTTATTTGGTTATCTCTAATCTTATATAGAGTATATCTCAATTTAAAGACTCTACAGTAATTACTATTTTCTTGAATTTGTCTGCTATTTTCGACCAAAGTCAACAGATTTTTGAATTATTCTTAATTTACATTTTTTTGTAGTATCTGTGAGAATTAAATTTTGAGAAAAAAATTTTATCCTCTCTTTTAATTTTTGCATTTTCCGTTATATTATTGTGAGGCGACGTATCTTCAATTTAAATATGCAAATTCAAAGTCGAGCCAGTTGTGTCAAAATTAAATCATAAAAAAAAAATAGTTAAATAGCGCTCTTAATTTTCTTTGATCGATACTTTTAATTATTTCGTAACAATATCTGTAGAAGCAATAACGTAATTTGTATAATGCATAAAATTTATTTTTCATACCGTTAAAAAATTGCGCGATAAAAAGCTCGCGCACTGGTTGCAGATTTATCTCGACAATCTCAAGTTCAAGCTGTTTACAGTGCCCCGCCCGTATTAAAGGTAATATCTCATTTCGCGTGGAATTGCGCGGAATACATCTCGTGTCGGGCTTATGAAATAGAAGGAAAGAAGAGAGGGAAGGCATTGTGAAAGAAAAATACGCTAAAATTGTCCATAAATCATGTAGAATTTCGGGAGGCATGATTTATAGTTAGTCTAATCTTATGCAAGAGTTTTTATACTACATCACGAGAGAGAATGAAGTTTTAAATCGCACGTTACACATTGTCATACATCCGATATACATAATCGAGATGTACGATTGAAGCAAAAGTTAAATAAATTGCATATAAATAATAGATGTTTCAACTTTAACAAAAACATGACAGATACAAAGTTCATTCGTATTACTTACACTATATGACAGGACATAAAAAAAGTGTAAAATTCGTTTTTTTATTATCTTTTATGCTATTTTCACGTTTGCATTTTTACTTTAAATACAAAAGTGGAAAAATTATATATAAAAAAATTAAATATAAA
>NW_021853485.1:3624352-3643168 GCF_003651465.1 Formica exsecta
AAAATTATATATAGAAAAAAATGTAAAATATATTATATCGATATTTACGCGTTTTAATCGCGCGAGATGTTATTGCACCTAAACGTTATTAAACTGCGCATAGTACCTTATAGAGTACCTTACTCGATGCAATTGCTGCAACAAAATTACGAAACGCGGTTACTCAATAGATATTTTTCTCACGAATAGACGCGACAGGAAATTCGGTGGGAAGTTGGTCGACGATCGCCTCCGTTAATTGCTTTCCGATTGATTGTTCGCGGAATTCTATTATTACAGTCTGTCCTAGATGGGAATGCTTATCTCGGAACACTAGCGACTAAAGTTTTCCTGTGCTACAGTCTCGCATCAACAACCTATTTTTCTTTGAGAAAAAAAGAGATTCGCAAGCGCAGTGAATTACATTTGCGCTTATTCATCGGCATCAAATTAATCTGTTGCAAATTTATCTATGATTTTTAAAGAGATAATTTAGATGTAAATAATTGATAAAAATTCGTATAAGAATAAAAGAACTTCGCTAGTAATTATTAATAATTAATAAAAATAGAACGCGACAAAAGATTACAAAGAAGAAATTATATTATTATGTAATATGTTTATTATTGATTTGTTATTTTACGCGAAATGTAATTTCCAACAAAAGTTTCGATTGATATTCGTTCGATAAAGAATATTATAAAATTAATAAAGGTCGAAATATATATAAACTCATGCTCATTTTCGTCATATCCGTTTAATAGAATATCGACAATTGTAATTATTTTAATTCTAATGTAATTCTAATGATCTGCGCAATTTTGTAATCAGCTACTTTAAATATTGCACGTGGGATTATCTGATTCCAATAATTATATTCTCAACTTCACTACGTGTACATTTAACGGATATGCTGTTATCTTAGTCTTTTATTTCGGATCTCTACTCTGAATTTAATCCCGTGGAAGAGTGACAAAATTTCAGCATTTTCGATTTCTACTTCGTTCAAACTCCTGCGTGGTGAATTCGATGGTACCATCAATGCGAATGCTTCCCTCATCCTCGGCTGTCGCCTTCGCCACGAATCCAAATCAATCTGTCTTGCGCTAATTGTGCTATCTTCAATACGGCAGTGTCTGCGCGAATCTGACTCTTATATTGATTTTACTGTCGATTCTGATTTTCAATTCAGCAAACTCTGCTCGTGGTAAATCGGATAAGTCGATTTCTTTTTGTTGTCGCTCCCACCTCAGAATTTCGCTAATTCTGAGAACGCGCGGTAAAGTTTCAACGTCTTCCATTTCAACAGGCTCGACACTTTTAATCACACCGACTTCTCATTGTCAACTCTAATGCCTAATCTGGCAACTTTTTCCTCTGTATGAATTTATCTTCCCAGTTCTTTCCCCTTCAATGCGGCGATATTATCAAGTTTTTTCCCTTATTGCCAATTTCCTTACGTATTTGAAAAAAGTCTCTATATTGCGTTAATTCTGCTGATAAGACCTGCAAGCTTAATTGTTCCAGTGATTTTGCTGATTCTATTCTTAAGGACAGGTTTTGTCGAAGATAAAACGGCCAGGGATTTCTTGATCACTCACTTTGGCATTTCGAACACGAATTTCGGTGATCTTGCCACTAACTTTAGCTAACTCGGCACCCTGACGGTTTGCTTCGTCGACGATTTCACGGATATAGCTATCTACGATTACTTGAAATTAATTGGACATCTTATTTTGTAAGATGCTATTTAATTCTTCCATTTAATATTTATTTTGGTCTTCACTTTACTCTTGGCTTTATTTTTATCAAAGTTTTCCAATTAAATTTCAAGAAGAGTAATTTTATTACTGTTTATAGTATTATCGAAAAATCAAAACGTTAAAAATATGATATGATTTATAAGATCGAGATGCAATATTGATAATTTTATCGGTGATCAGATCCTCTTTTGACATTTTTCTTGATAAAAGATGAGGAATTATTGAATTCCGTATTATATTAACGTGATAATCGATTCGATTTTGTATATTTTATTATAAGTATCGTTTATGTGATAACAAATCGTTAGTGATACAAAAGCACCTCGCAAGCTTATCTTTCCGAGCTATTTCATAAATCATGCTGGTGATTCGCCAAGAGCGAGAGCTAGTATCATCAGTCTCTTATAGTGAACTTCGCCCATCTATAGTAATTCACGAATTTGAATCATTTTATAATAAAACCTAAAATTTATATAATTTTTATTTATCTTTTTGAAAGTAAATTTAATGAATTAATAAGATTTTTGAAATTAAAATGACATTAAACACAACATTATTAGGGGAAATAATCTTGAAATCAGATATAATTTTTAATTAGTCATTTTTAGATGTCATTTTAATCATAAAAAAATCTATTTATCTATTAAAATTGTTTTCAAAAAAATAATTAATTATAATTTTTGTTATGACTCATTTATAAATTACTATAAATTATAAATTACTATGTGATAAATTATCGATGTGTACTGTGCAGATAAATTGGTCATAATATAAAATAATTATATCATTTATATCATACAACAAATTATTTACGTTATTATTTTATTATTAAAAAATCAATAGAATAAAATATTAATAAGTTAAATAAAGTATTAATCAGTTAAATAAAAAGAAATTAAAAATTTTTGTGAAAACTCGCATCACTAAAATATTTAATTAAAAAAAAATAAAACAAAATAATTTTACTTAATTGCAGAGAGATTAAATTTATTTGTAATTAAAAGGATAAAATAATTTTTAGCTGTATGTATGTAATATGCAAAGCTTAAACATACATAAAATCGAATATTCATTAAGCTCTACTACAAGTAATGAAATTAGGATCGATGAGTAATTGCTAATTGCTCAATAGATTACCCGCTGAAAGCGTTGGAAGGTGAATGCCTGTTAATTGATTGATAGCTAGCTTACATACAATGTTGAAACGAGAATTCATCTATGAATGAGAAATCACTGCGCGAAACGATACAGCCAATAATTGTTCTCTCCATTTGTCTAGAATATGTCTCTTTCAATGCAAAAATTGCTCGTCATTTGCATGTGGCTTTTCCTAAATTTTTAATCTAATATTATATATATCTTTTAAAACTTTTAAAATAAGAATTATAAAGTTATATTTATTATAAAATCAATTTATGTGTTTCGACAGTAAATCGATATCTTAATATCTATGATAATAATTGATAAGTTTTCGTCAAGTGCGAAGGCGTGATTGTTCAACATTATGTGCATTTTCTAGATATTCAATTTTTCTCTGCGATTGATTAATTTCATAATCAATCAATAAGCTAACGTGGATAATAGCGTACTAACTATATAAAAACATGCAGAAATATTTTATTATACTCATATTACACATCTGATTTTAATTAAATCGTTTTATTATAACTGATTGCCATTAAATTCATTTCCAAAGTAATTGTGTTAAAATTCCCAGCCTTTTTAAAAATATTACAGATTCTTTAACAAATGCAAATAGTTCATAATACACATATTAATTTTATAATGAAGAGTGCAAGAGTGCATTTTATTAGATTAGCAATTACAGAATTAATTATTAAGTCCAAAAGCTTGTATAGTTAGAACATTATTTTATTGGATGATTCTATGATTCTCATGTAATAATAACGTACCTTCATAAGTAAAAATCCATTTGATTTAGAGAAATGTCCTTTTATAAGACAGAACGAGAAAATGTTGTATTGCGGTCAGAAAGTAAATAATAGGTTTTTCCAGTGAAAAAACAGAAAATGTAATGTATCAGCTCATGAAATTAACTTTCAGAAAGTTTTCTTAATCAGAGCGCGACTGCGCAAAGTGATCAAAAAAGTTTGAGTATTAACAAAACTTTCTCGGAGTCTTAGGCCATGAAAATCCACATATGACAGATCGCTAGGATTGCTGGTATTAACACGATTTTCCAGAGATTTCCCAAGAAACACAAGAAATATTTGCGACATGAATACCATACTATAATATTTCCCATTTAAAACAGCTAGAAATATCTGCAACAACAGTCGAGGCCATGGCAAAATATACATAAATATATATGTATATATAAAAATCTCCAATAACTCGAAAATTAATAATTCTCAGAAAATTTACACTTCACTCAAAATTTTAAATTGAATTTAAATCTCTCAATAGATTTAATCATACGACGATTTAAAAAATAAGATGAAGTTAAAATGAATTAAAAGTAAATTCTATTTAATGTGTGACTCATTTTTTAAACAAAATTAGAGTTTCACAAATTGAATCAAGCAATTGAAATTACTTAGCAATGCACACATTAAAATTGTATCTTTGAACAAAATTGAAATTATTTAGCAATGTATACATTAAAATTGCATCTTTGTATTTAATCAATTTTCTCGCGTAGTCTTTAATATTTAATTTAATGAATAAATAATAATGCAAAAATTGGAATTGTATAATTAGTTTATCAAATCATCGACATTGAGATTAAAATCAGAGCCTTATATTGCGATAATCTTATTTTGCGAGCATTACAATAATAGATTAGCGAATTTGGTTTTGTGATAGTCATCCTGCTTTTATATAATCTGTATTAATTTATCTATTTATTTATGAAGTATGATGAACTGCATGCGATAGAATTAATACTCATTGTTGCCAATTCAAATATGCGCACAAATATTAGCTTTTCATCGCGTGAGCTATGTATGCAATTCATTAACAACATTATTGTATAACAAATATAGTATTAGTCAAGTAAGCGCTGAATGTTTGCAAATGCTAGATTACACAATAATCGAATTGCAGCATTTTATCGAAAACTAGATCAATCACTTATTGCAATTTTCCAATTTAAATCGCGGAAAAATTAAATCTTATTTATACATATAACTTGGCATGTTTGGTTTTATTTATGTGTATAACGTTAAATAAATAAATTTTATTAAATTGATGAAAGATTTTTAAAGACATAATCTTTAGTAGAAAGAAATTATAAGTATGTGTAATACGCATAGGTTCTTCAAGAGTTGTAAGTTAAACAAAAATATTTTCTATAGGTTTTTTTTATACATCTCAAATTTACGATATCAAACTTTTCTCCCATCACGAAATTCGCGATAATATACGATGCCTTGAACATAGTATAATAGTCTTTGTCATTAACATCCGTTGCTAATAATTCGTTCGTTCGTCGCAACGCGAACGATTCCTCGATCGCTATTCCTTCAATAACGCTATTGCGGCCTTGGAACGCGCTTCACTATGAGCATCCTTTCTAAATCGACCCTGCAATCGTATTCCGATCGGAATTGTAGGAATTTCAGGAATACTTCAACAACGAAAACCCCCTGATGTGTGCTTGGAACTCTCAAGAGTTTTTAAAAATACGGCGAATACCAGCATTGCACTCCGAGTGCATCCATGTGCAATTTTACTTTCATCTTCTCCCGCATTGTCAGAAAATTGTAATGCTCGAAATTCGCTTCAAGCTTCATTTTGGATTCACGAATCGTTTTAATCTTAATTCGGAAAAGTCAACATTTTACTCCCGAAATTTTTGCATCGTCAAATCAGTATCGTAATGCCTTTGATTTGATCCGAATAAGATTTTATTATTACAATAATTTTTTAAAATTATGGTTTAGACTAATAAAATTTATTTTATTTTTTTGTGATCTTTATTTTAATTTATTTTTTTTATTAAATAAATATATCAAAAATTTCAGCAAATTAAAGAATGTTGACTAACATAAGTCAACAGTAAGATTAACTACATGTAGGTCAATAGTTAATATATAGTATAAATGTACCTTTTTTTAATCTGCATTTTATGCAACACGTAAATAAAAAAATGGATCAGAATAAATAAATAAATAAATTCTGTGTATTTTTTACAATATAAAATATGAAATATGTATAATATGTCGATATTAACTCGTTATTGGTATTAATCATTTTACCAATCAAATAAGGGTTACCATATTACTAATAAATATTTTTCAATAATGTATCCATAAAGCAATGGATTTTATTATTATATAATCGTATCAAGTCGGCGCACATAAACTAAATATAAGATTTAATTAAATATGTAATTACAATAACTACAGACTCTCATCAGTCGTTGTCTCGCTGTTTCCTCGTCCGATCCATTCATCTTTTTGTCCGAAGCTGTGATTATCAGGGTTCGATGATCCATCGTACATGTCACTGATCAGCCCAATCGATTAAGTATCAGTCATCGATCATTATTAGCACTCACGATAATCGCGTTATATATTTTTGCTTTTTTTTTTACTGACTAGATAATAGCGTACTAACTATATAAAAACATGCAGAAATATTTTATTATACTCATATTACACATCTGATTTTAATTAAATCGTTTTATTATAACTGATTGCCATTAAATTCATTTCCAAAGTAATTGTGTTAAAATTCCCAGCCTTTTTAAAAATATTACAGATTCTTTAACAAATGCAAATAGTTCATAATACACATATTAATTTTATAATGAAGAGTGCATTTTATAAAATTATTAGATTAGCAATTACAGAATTAATTATTAAGTCCAAAAGCTTGTATAGTTAGAACATTATTTTATTGGATGATTCTCACTTAGAAATGTAATAATAACGTACCTTCATAAGTAAAAATCCATTTGATTTAGAGAAATGTCCTTTTATAAGACAGAACGAGAAAATGTTGTATTGCGGTCAGAAAGTAAATAATAGGTTTTTCCAGTGAAAAAACAGAAAATGTAATGTATCAGCTCATGAAATTAACTTTCAGAAAGTTTTCTTAATCAGAGCGCGACTGCGCAAAGTGATCAAAAAAGTTTGAGTATTAACAAAACTTTCTCGGAGTCTTAGGCCATGAAAATCCACATATGACAGATCGCTAGGATTGCTGGTATTAACACGATTTTCCAGAGATTTCCCAAGAAACACAAGAAATATTTGCGACATGAATACCATACTATAATATTTCCCATTTAAAACAGCTAGAAATATCTGCAACAACAGTCGAGGCCATGGCAAAATATACATAAATATATATGTATATATAAAAATCTCCAATAACTCGAAAATTAATAATTCTCAGAAAATTTACACTTCACTCAAAATTTTAAATTGAATTTAAATCTCTCAATAGATTTAATCATACGACGATTTAAAAAATAAGATGAAGTTAAAATGAATTAAAAGTAAATTCTATTTAATGTGTGACTCATTTTTTAAACAAAATTAGAGTTTCACAAATTGAATCAAGCAATTGAAATTACTTAGCAATGCACACATTAAAATTGTATCTTTGAACAAAATTGAAATTATTTAGCAATGTATACATTAAAATTGCATCTTTGTATTTAATCAATTTTCTCGCGTAGTCTTTAATATTTAATTTAATGAATAAATAATAATGCAAAAATTGGAATTGTATAATTAGTTTATCAAATCATCGACATTGAGATTAAAATCAGAGCCTTATATTGCGATAATCTTATTTTGCGAGCATTACAATAATAGATTAGCGAATTTGGTTTTGTGATAGTCATCCTGCTTTTATATAATCTGTATTAATTTATCTATTTATTTATGAAGTATGATGAACTGCATGCGATAGAATTAATACTCATTGTTGCCAATTCAAATATGCGCACAAATATTAGCTTTTCATCGCGTGAGCTATGTATGCAATTCATTAACAACATTATTGTATAACAAATATAGTATTAGTCAAGTAAGCGCTGAATGTTTGCAAATGCTAGATTACACAATAATCGAATTGCAGCATTTTATCGAAAACTAGATCAATCACTTATTGCAATTTTCCAATTTAAATCGCGGAAAAATTAAATCTTATTTATACATATAACTTGGCATGTTTGGTTTTATTTATGTGTATAACGTTAAATAAATAAATTTTATTAAATTGATGAAAGATTTTTAAAGACATAATCTTTAGTAGAAAGAAATTATAAGTATGTGTAATACACATAGGTTCTTCAAGAGTTGTAAGTTAAACAAAAATATTTTCTATAGGTTTTTTTTATACATCTCAAATTTACGATATCAAACTTTTCTCCCATCACGAAATTCGCGATAATATACGATGCCTTGAACATAGTATAATAGTCTTTGTCATTAACATCCGTTGCTAATAATTCGTTCGTTCGTCGCAACGCGAACGATTCCTCGATCGCTATTCCTTCAATAACGCTATTGCGGCCTTGGAACGCGCTTCACTATGAGCATCCTTTCTAAATCGACCCTGCAATCGTATTCCGATCGGAATTGTAGGAATTTCAGGAATACTTCAACAACGAAAACCCCCTGATGTGTGCTTGGAACTCTCAAGAGTTTTTAAAAATACGGCGAATACCAGCATTGCACTCCGAGTGCATCCATGTGCAATTTTACTTTCATCTTCTCCCGCATTGTCAGAAAATTGTAATGCTCGAAATTTGCTTCAAGCTTCATTTTGGATTCACGAATCGTTTTAATCTTAATTCGGAAAAGTCAACATTTTACTCCCGAAATTTTTGCATCGTCAAATCAGTATCGTAATGCCTTTGATTTGATCCGAATAAGATTTTATTATTACAATAATTTTTTAAAATTATGGTTTAGACTAATAAAATTTATTTTATTTTTTTGTGATCTTTATTTTAATTTATTTTTTTTATTAAATAAATATATCAAAAATTTCAGCAAATTAAAGAATGTTGACTAACATAAGTCAACAGTAAGATTAACTACATGTAGGTCAATAGTTGATATATAGTATAAATGTACCTTTTTTTAATCTGCATTTTATGCAACACGTAAATAAAAAAATGGATCAGAATAAATAAATAAATAAATTCTGTGTATTTTTTACAATATAAAATATGAAATATGTATAATATGTCGATATTAACTCGTTATTGGTATTAATCATTTTACCAATCAAATAAGGGTTACCATATTACTAATAAATATTTTTCAATAATGTATCCATAAAGCAATGGATTTTATTATTATATAATCGTATCAAGTCGGCGCACATAAACTAAATATAAGATTTAATTAAATATGTAATTACAATAACTACAGACTCTCATCAGTCGTTGTCTCGCTGTTTCCTCGTCCGATCCATTCATCTTTTTGTCCGAAGCTGTGATTATCAGGGTTCGATGATCCATCGTACATGTCACTGATCAGCCCAATCGATTAAGTATCAGTCATCGATCATTATTAGCACTCACGATAATCGCGTTATATATTTTTGCTTTTTTTTTTACTGACGCTTATGTTACGCGCATTCGATCGAATATCGATTACCGATAATTGTACGTTACCTCTACACACAACATACTTGTACTCGCGTAACCACCATAATCATCCGATACTTGTATTTAAAAAATAAGCGGCGATCCATTTAGCACAAGCGCGCCCGCGTTCACGTTCGATACCGAATAATAATTTTATTAAATTCACGTTTAAATCATAACTATAACGTAATCGAAGTGGCGGATATTTTATTTTAGCAATAAATTTTAATTCGACTCTTCCGTTTCTCGTATATATTCTTCAGCGACGATTAACCTTGTGCGACTAAAGAATGCGAAAACACGCGAAAAAAGTTTGAAATGAGAGGGGCGCGGAAGGGAAGTGATTCATACGTCGCTTGACAGGGATGCGAATCGCTCATAAGCCCGCCAATTGCTCGCCTAATATCATGTCAATATTCATAATACGACGTAGTGACGTATTCATCGATCACGGCTTTAATATCGGAATTTTGCATCGATCGAAAGATAATATCATATATTACAATTTGGTTATACGCAATTAATTTTCTATAGATTAACGTAATGTAATATCGGAAACGCGCTCGAGATACTCGTCTAGCACGACAAAACTCGAATGTATCTTCTGGCGATCTTAAAAAATTTTCACCGCAAGTAAATAACAAGATTTTTGTATTGATATAACTTCTCGATATTACTCGAAATACAGAATGTGAGAAAAATCTTGCTTATATAAATCCCGTCATAGATCGTATTTTACTGTTATCGTAATGTGCGTATCATGTAAGGCATACACATACAAATAGTAATATTTTGATATTTTAATGTTTCAAATATTTCAATATTTTTTTATGGTTTTATATTTTTATAAGCAATTATTTTCAACTTTATTTGTGATTATTTATAAATGTATAAAAAGATATACATATATAAATGTTATCGTACAATATTTTTATGTCACAATTTTTATTAAGATTTTATTTATATCCATTATTTAATAATTAGCATTAATTTTAAATAAAAATTACGAAAATTACGAAGTTCTCTTGAATACTTAAACAATTAATATACTTAAAATATAATTAATATAATATAATCATCAATGTAATATAGTAATCCAGTTTAAACAATTTGAATATTTTATAAGTTTATTAAGTATTAAATATTTTACGCTGAAATTATTGTGTGTATATATACATTTGCGTTGCGTCTATAATTTCGGACACACATCGCGTTTTATATAATAAATTTATAAATTTGAGATTAGGACTTCAATTAAACTCTATCAAACGTCATTTGAATAAAAAACGCCGGCGTCAAAGACCTTTGAATTCGAGTAGTTCAAGAGGGATCTACCTGGAAATGAAAAGCTTTGTATACGACAGGCCCATTAAATTTTAAATGGTCGGGGGATTAAGTACGGAAACGCGTCCGCCACTCGATCCACTGGCGAATATCGCGGCCAAGAAGATTGAAAAGAAATAGTCGAGTGTCTCCTCGAAAGTCGGTAACTTTTAGACGGCAAAGCAGCTGGTATCGAGCGTAATTGCTACAATCGCGTCTGCAAACGCCATTGACATGTTTACATAAACGGTGATCTTTATCTGAAGTAAGTCGATCATCGAAAATTTATATATCAATCTGTTCCATAAACAATTAGATATTACTGTCATTTTCAATTCTAAATTGGCATTTAAATTTTTTAGAAATTTAGAAAATTTAATATATTCTCGAAACCACACTATATTTTTCTTCTTCATATCATATTTGAAGCGATTATTCTAGAAATTTTGAAACAGGCTGCCTTTCTCCGCGTAAGCATTGAAGAGTCGCAACTCTTTGACCATTTCGCGATCCGGGAAAGGTCGCGGCAAACTAGTCGGGATTTTATTCATAAAGAGTATTATGTTACATATTCACGAGTTACTGACCGACCATTTCAAGTTTCCGTCGTTGCCCTTTACTCCGAAAACTCGAAGCACGACGCAGCAGAATCCATCGCGCAAATAAATCTTGTTGGAAAACGAAATCCGATCGGGGAGCCGAAAATTCGCATCGCGCGGTGTACCAATGCCCATTGATCCTTGGTATGTTACGTATTGTATTATATTTCTCGTTTTGACGTCGATGTTCGCCGTTGCCGCCACCGCCGTTGCTGCTACTGCTGGCCGCATTCGCTCCGGCCGGCGTTATTATTCCGCAAGCCCGGTAATAACCAAATTAACGCTACACACGAATTTCCGACGCGAAGCACGTAGTTGTGCGCGGCTTACACCGACGATGGGGCGACCAGTATAAGCGGCCCGAAGTTTGGTATCGCGAGCTTGCCTCGAGCGATCCAAAGCCAGGCTTTGGTCCTCACCCTCGCTCTCTCCTCCCTCCCTTCCTCCTCCTCTCTGTCTCTCTTTCTCTATACTCTCGTCTACGCCAACGCGAATGGGGTAAGCGAGTTTGGGTCAGCCGTTCAAGGAACTCGAGGAGCACTATCCACTATCCTGCCGGCATAGCTTTATGTATGTGCCGCACATGGACACGTGGAAACTCGTGCGCGACCAACGGATAAGTTCCTAATGATCCTTCACCTCGGTGCCACCTCCGTAGCTGGGCCGATTGCATGTGCGGCGAACCAGTCGTACTGCACGTGCAACAGTTCGTAGATTTTCGGAGCTATCGAACACGCATACGTGTTCGATATAAAGATTGAAATTGGTAGTGAAGAAGACGGTATATTATGGAAACTCATTTTGTTTTTGATCCTATCGGAACTTCTCCAATATCGGTAATGATATATTAATCCCTGTATAATAGTAAGTTTCGTAATACTGTTTCCTCTTCTATAATTTCGGTGAACTCTATTTTCGATACTGTAAACATGGATCCGATCCGTTTTATTGTAGCGTTGCGTTTATATTTGTGAATAAAACGCAAGGATCCTTATCTTGTGCAGCTGATGTGTATTTTGAGAATTTATCTCGGTTTCAATCGATGGCTGTGATAATTTATTTATACGATTATCGCGTCAAATTTTTGATTATATAAATGCAAAATGGCAAGTATCAAACTTCATTAACGTATATTATTTTCTTTTTAAATCAGTCAAGTAATTTGATGTCAGATGAGGTGAGAAAATTGCACATTCACGACGTGCTGTAATGAACAATTGATTGCATCTGATTTAGACAGCTAGATAAAGATTTTAACATTGAAGTTAAGATGAAGTAAAAGTTTATACTTCAATTTTATTACGTTAATGATAATCTTATTTACAAAAGTTCCTCTTCTCGTTTGATAGCATTCTTCTTATTCTAAGAAGAATGCTGTCAATTTTCAAGTTTTGCCACGTTATATTTTATAATGGATGATTCTTTTTATTTAAAATCTAAAATCTTGAGACTTTAACCATTTTAATAATTGAAAAAAAAGTAAATTTAATTTATTTTTAATAATGATGAAACAAAAAATTTGACATTCGATAATTTATCAATGTCGAACAATTTTGTGCAATACGCGAGCAGAAGACTATATTATTTCACGACTTATTCGACATATATCAAGCTTGTTCTCGACAAGTCTTTTTTATTCTTTCTCTAACGAAACGACGGCTATTTTCGGTTGCAGAGCTCAACTCGACATCGCCATCAACGAGCGAACTTGGTGAGCTCGTCGACGAGGGCGAGAGCGATGAGACGAACGCGGACAATGCAGATGATGAGGATGCGGTCGAGGACATCCTTTATATGCGCGGTGCAACCTTTACGATACATCTGGATGCTCTAGCCGAGAATTCTACCGCGGACGCGACGAAGATAAACGAGGGAAACGGCGCGGATCGGATCGAGCTGCGCGCCACGTCTCAGGTAACATTACGAGCCATATTTCTCGGGTTAGCTTGTCGTATTGCTGCATAAGTGTTTGCACGCTGCTCCGCCATCATTTGTTACGTAGGATTCCAGAGCAGCATCCGGTGAAAAATCTAGGATTTCTGATCTACAATAAAAAATACGAGAAGGCGATATGTCGAAAAGCACCTATTCTGCCTCCTTGAATGCGGCAATAATTCTTTTTAGTAATTCTTGGACAAGCGTATATTTTTCTTGTACAGGATATAATACTATTTCAATTGCTTGTCTCGTGTTTACTTTGTTGAAATTTGAAGCATTCTTGGAGCAAAATCATATATTTAAGCACGCATGAGTATTTTAAACTAAACGGCTCTTAACTCCTGCGAAATTATTTTTTCTCTATCGCGAAGATTTGTAAAGAATGTCACGGTATCTGTGCATTTTTTAGCACAACATGCAAGGACAATCGTCAAAAAATTTTAACCGTGTATATGTACATGTGAATATTTTAAAAAACACGAAACCTTAAAGATTCCATTTAATCCATAATATAAATATAACTAGCGCGCGCTTAAGCGTATGCTTGAAAAGTCTCTTAATGGTTTTTCTTTTATACAAAAATATTTGTTAAAAAGAATTTTATTTTTTTACATTTATCAAAAAATTTGAATTTATCAAGATTTACTTATTGTTAATTGAATATGTGTATTTATAAATATGTATATTTTTTATATTATTATTTTTTTCTATTTAATTTTACATATTTATATATAAAGAAAGAGAGACTGGTTTTATATAAAATAATTAAATAATGGTTGTGAATAATAAAATTGCGACAAATATCTTTATACGAAATAAAAATAAAAGAAATAGCAGACAAAATATATATATAAATATGTATATTCAACTGAATATTAATTTATTTTTATGGATGCAAAATAAAACTCTGTAACAAATATTTTTGCATGTGAAACACAAGAGACACAATCACGAATTTTTCAGCATATGTTTTAAACGCAATTGTTGGAAACGTCAAAATTGCCAGCATATAGGCTTTAAAACTATTTGATTATATGATAAATACCAGTTCAAACCCAGTTTCAACATTCATTGATTCAACACAAATGCTCGATATCGTGCATTAGGTTAGTCAATATCACAAGAATTTACACTAACTCCATAAACTTAATTGATTGATACGTCGACGTGCCGTCATATTTGTACTAAATGAAGAGAATCGATCGAGCGTCGTCTTTGGGTTAAGCAGTCCAGAATAGAACATTCCGTGTAAAGGGACGTAAATGGTTATGCTTGTCTATGTGCGAGGTATAGAAATAGCGATTATGTGAAATCGAGCGAAAGCCGGAATGTTCTCAATCGAGGAATCTTCCCTTGAACTGGAATTAATATTCACGATATAATCGAGGACGTGAAGTTTTGTTTAATACGACAAAGGATTTGATCTGACTGACCGAATTGTGTTGATGAACAAGAATCGATGACATCGAAACTTTGCACTTTCCATTGCGCGTCTGCACAATCATATATTCTCATTTTTAAATATTAGAAATAGCATCCTTTGCCATACGCAATACCGTTAATGAAAATTGAAATTAAAAGCAAAATTAAATTAAAAATAAAATAGTAATGCAAATGGATATTAATATAAGTTTATACCACATGATTATTAAATAATGATTAAATTATTGCAAATGAATATATTAACATTGTGATTGGTTACAGGGAGCATCATTAAAATTTAATAAAATTAAATTAATACGTAAATTCAGTCAATATTAAATTTATGCGCTAATCGACAAAATATGAACTCGGGCTTTTCGGTGATCTTCCTTTGCAAATATGCAAATAAAATTTAATATTTTGCAACACTCGATATTAAGTACAAAGTTTGTACGTTCTGAGGGCCAATTTTTATTCAAAAGCCTTCCTTAAATAAAAAAAACATAAGTCGTGCAACAGATACTTTACATCTGCTATAGCTTTCTTAAGATGCAGAAGGCCATTCCATTATTTTTAAAAATTTCTTCCCTCCGAATCGACAACAGCGAACAGAAGGATTAAAAAATGATGAGGCGGATGTCGGAAAATAGGTCAACTCATAAATAATATTCGTCCCTGTTTGACTGTTTACCATACTCGCGTGCGCGTATTTTCCTTACATTGTTGTGCTCTACTCTGAACCAAAAATAGATGCCAAAATGTTTTTTTAATTTACTCTTTATTCAAACATATCAATTTTATTTATTTGAAATTATTATTATTTTTATTTAAATTAAAAATTGATATAATATTTATTTTTCACGAATATATTAATTGATATACAATCAATTATAAATCTAACACTGTATTGAAGATGGTACTAGAATATTTTTCAGTGATACTAACTGAAAAGTGTTATATTTATCGCTAGTTTTATAATGTCCGTTAAATACACAATTTAGAAATAGATAGGTGAAAAATATTTCAATTTAGAAATAAATAGGTAAAAAATATTTATATTTTAAAATATTAAATTTATTTATAAAAAATGTCTAAAATTTAATAAAATTTTTTAAAATTTATAATTTCATTATTATTGAACAAATCTTTGATTAGTCATAAAATCTGTAAATAGTCATATAGGAACTGATTTCCTTTCTTATTAGTTTCTTTTCGGACGTCAATTTCGATATATGAAAATCAATACGTAGCAATCCAATTTGAGACATACACATATAACATCTTTTCTCTCTGTGGTTATTTAGGGTCCAAATCTGGAGCAAAAACTGCCATCCACGATGGAGAGCATCGCGAGTACCGAGCCAGCGTGTTCCTTGGACTGCGGGCCAGCTGGAAATTGTTATATCGAACAATCCCGCGGAGATGAAGTTGACATTGTAATCGAGGATGACGATGACGGAATCGTGGATCTCGAGGGCAATACCGTGAATCTTAGACGAAAGCAAAGAACGTTCAGACAGAGATGCCAGTGTCCTCTCGGAAGGGGCGGTGATCGTTGTCAGCTCGGTGAGTGATTTTTTTTTATCTTGCCTTTCAATTTCCTTATATATTTATGGATGCAACGTGTACAAGAATTTTTGCTTCGAACTTGAAGGATGAATCTACTTTTAATGTTTCGTACACGATACTCTTGGATTACTTCGTATAAAAAGGAAAAGAGAAAGGTATCGACACTGATTTTATCGTAACTTTAGCTTGGAAACTCATTCTCTTGAAAAAACGATATTTCCATAAAAGAGAGCAGAGAATAATGTTATCGCAGATATCGCGCGCAATATTTCATCCGTCGTTTCCCCGAACAGCGTTAGAATGAAGGAAACGCATTCGGAAGCGCGAAGTTAAACTCGATAAACAAGCGAGATCGACATGAAACGTCGACGAGTGATTTTTCCCGCGAAAGGCAAACTCAAGATCAAGAGGCGGCAGTGAAGATCGAAGAATTGAAAACTTGCTCATCATCGGTCGCTCCGCTTTGTTCCGCTCCGTTCCGCGCGAGAAACTTACGGCATCCAAGTCGAAAGAGTACTGTTCTCGTTCCGGGAGCTTCGTGCATTGGACGCGATCGTATCTGCTTGCACCTGGCCGCTTTACGGAAATTCCCAGGAAACTCGGCGGGACGCTCTCGGTAATCTCAAACTTTTAACCCTTTGAGATGTGGTATGCACGCGCGCCCGCTCGCAAACGCGGGTCTGGCGAGTAACGTTAAACGTTTCTGTCAAAGATCTTTACACAGAAGTCGTCATCAAATATATAATGTAAACTGCCGACGGCATGTATATAAGTAAGAGACATATCGAGCTGTCAAGTATATCGGACATTTTGTATTATGAATATTAAAACGACGAAAATTACGTGAACGTTTCTTGCAATTTGCATAGATAATGTTCCATTAACGAAATCCATCTCGTGAATCGTTAAAGTTGATAAAATATAGTGGAAACTCCGTTTGCGCACTATCAGTTTGACGTGTATCGTATGGAAACGTGGAATAATTAAAATACAGCCGCTATAAAATGATTCAAAGTGCAGAAGAGATAATGGTCGAGTTGTGATAACAGAATCTCTGGCTTTTGATGAATCTGTTTCATCGAATTGCATGCACAAATAAGTTGCGAAAATCATTATTTTCCTCCTTTCATCATTATAATTTAATATGATTGACATATTGCGGCAATATTTCGGATAATGATATGATCTCCCCTCAAATCAATACTTATAACTTTCAATACTTGCTATCTCCAAGCAAATCAAATACGAATATTTATTTGAAGGATTAATACACATTTCAGGATTACTAATATGTCGAACCAGTCGCTAGACTGGTTCAACCATAGTATTCACCGATCATTTGACATGGGAACATATATTTATAATTGTATAGATATTTGTATTCACATATTGAGACTTTGTGGACAACGGAAAATTTACGCATGAAAATTGACACATGGCATGGAAATATCGGATAACTAAATTTCAATTTCAAAAATTTCGTCGCATACACAAAATATTGAACAACCAGATTTTAATTTCAAAAATTTTGGATCTTTCGGGCTAGTGCGCAATAAATAAAAGTTGTGCGTAACCGCGAATAACGAATAGAACACATTTTCTTCGTTTTACCAGCTATATCAATCTTTGTTTCTATCAACTATGAGAATGTCAAACGGATTAAGCTACTCAATATTCGGTTTAATCTTGCAGAGTGGTTTATATTGCATCATAGAATTGCGTGGGATTAAGCGATGGTTCATAGTTTGAAGTATGTTTTACGCTTCGATTCGAGTGTTTTATCGCACCGTTTTCGTTTATGACACGGAACACAACGCAGGAATTATGATATGGCAAACATTCATCTAGTTCTCATGACGAGCTGTTATGCAAAAAATCAAAACGCTATATTTCTCGGTTCAATCATTTTCGATCAATGTTTGTTTTATTATCTTCTTGAATTTTCAAAGGACTTGAATCGCATTTTTAATCACAATAATAAAAAAGATATATGCTACGAAATATATTCAAAATATTTTTTTTATAATTAAATCATAATAGGTCGTATGAAATAGATAAATATATTCATAGGCAAATATTTTCGTTCTTATTTATCGAAGTAAAAATTTCGAAAAGTATGTGTATAGTAGATATATTATATCATTTGCTTATTTTTAAAGTTGATTTACTATCATGGATGGCAGGAACTACAGAAAATTTTGTGAAATTATATAAACGATAAGAAATACGATATTGTAATTCTGTACACGCTTGCGTGGCTGTGTTATTGATGCCTGCTTCGAGAACGATGATGCGCTTACAAGAGCGCATTCTTTAAAACAGAAAGCAAACGCTTTGTAGTAAAAAGCGAAAGATTATTCATACGCAATGTTGGATATCCTTTCGCTTTATACATTCACTTTGTGCTTTTGCATTTGTTGAAATTGTTTCCTTTTTATTTACATGAGTCAATAACGCTTCTATGTATCACTATGTGCTATAAGCAGAACTAAATATTCAATCGAAATATAACTGTAACAAATGTTAAACAACATAATAATAATATAATAATATAATAATAATGATAAAAGATAGAATTAATTATTAACAGTAATAATTAATAAAATAGTCTACATATATACAAATAATTAATGACATAATAGCTTAT
>NW_021853485.1:3644598-3669598 GCF_003651465.1 Formica exsecta
ATTAATTTATATAATTAATACATAAATAAGTAAATATATAAAAATTCATATATAAATTATGTAGTTTGCGCTCCATATTTTAAATGGCACTGCTTGCTATAAGTAAAATTATCCAAATGAAAAAATAATTAAGAGAAATTCTTGCACACACGAAGTTATTATATATTTATTCTACACAATATAACGATATAAGGTAACAACACAATATCGTAATATTAATTTTTCACGTTAACATGCGAGCATGATGAAACTTTGGTAACTTACGCGGCTGATTGCAATATTCGCGTTGTACTCTGGATGTTACGCGAGACAAGCCTTGTTTTATATTGACCCAGTACAGGATTATTCGCCACCTTGTTATTCGGCGTGGGCAAATTAAGCCTCGCTGAGCGGCTTGGAGTAAAACCACGAGGTGGGCGTTGCCTGCCAGTTAATTCCGCTTGCGAAGGTTTAAAGCAAACGCGACCTGCAAACCGAGTCGTCCTCGTTGATTCCCCGGGCACAAGATCTAACGAGCTTAATTTATTTTACCAACGACGCACACTGCATCCTCTCTCTCTCTCTCTCTCTCTCTCTCTCTCTCTCGCTCTTTCCGTTTCCGTTCGCGTTTACACATATAAATATTTATCCTTTCGAATGTACGAAGTACTATACTTTCGTTTTAGGTAACCTGAAATTCTAGCCACGAGTATTTACCCGCTCAACCGAAAAATCTGGACTATCTTAAGTAAAAAGAGACGAACAAGTGTGTTACAAACAGATAAAATATAACGTAACAATTACAAGCTAACTGCGAAATACGTCTGTCATAATCTGAATTAATTACAGTGGACGATTATGAGATGAGCCTTATATTCTGTTTCTATTTTTTAATATCAGAATGAAATCATAAACCGAAAGAATGTCAAACTTAAGGAAAAATAATTACGTTTTGAAATATATCCCAATGAAATTCATACGTCTTATGCGTTCGCGCGTGGAATAAATCATACCTTGCAGAATTAAGACTGGCAAACAATGGTCTTGCGGAACGAATGCTTAATAATGATAAATTTCACATGCTATTGGAAAATTAATACAAAAGCGGGAGATAAAACGTAAAAAGGTAAGCAGCACAATTCCACCCCTTACCCTTTCCCTTACCTTTACCCTTCTATTTAAACGCGAAAATAGTATCTCCTACGGCTTAGCTCGGAAACAAAAATTTACTAGCAGCCGCTGGTGCCGTAACTTTTCAGGCTGCTACATTTTAATAGTGATACATTATCCGGACTTTTAATATTACAAAGTGCAGCTCGGTAATTCCGCATCATCCGTCCGCCATTGCGAGGTGCGAGAGACGGCGGCTTTGCCGTGATTTATGTCACGGTTGAAGGTGCGCGCGCGGCCTACGATGAGCGGTAGGAATTATTTTTTCGCAGCTGCCGCTTTTCCCATCTCTCTTCCTCGTTACAACCGGACATAAATCAAGACAACTTTCCGTGTCGCTACAACCAAAATCGTGAAATTCGCTTGTCGGGCGATAGCATCGTCACATATTTTTATAACATTTAGGGGATATATAAAGCATACCTGTCAAAAGAAGACAATCATATTAATTTTTTTCGCTTGCAAATGGCAAACGATTTCCTAACAGTTATAAGTAATAGTTATATTTTACTAACAGCTTCCATTACACACACACACATACACACACATATACTTTCTCTTCTACAAAAATGAAAAAAATTACGAACAAAACTACAGAAGAAAGAGAGAGAAAGAGAGAGAAAAATAGAGTGAAAATCAGACTGAGTATCTCGATATTATCTTGCTGCGCGCTCTCGGAAATATACGTAAAGTGCTATCGAGGAAAGTGCCGACCCAAAGAAGTGGCAATCATCGCCTCTTTCAACCCGTATAGGAGCAATCGTCGGACAATTGTCGACCATTTCGCACATTGCGGTTCCATTCTACACAGTTACGATGATATTCGGTCACCACAGAGAACCCGGTCGGCCGGTCGTTCGGCTGAAACCCGGCGAGATTGGCACGCCGCCAAAATGACGCTCCGCACGCTAGATTAAGCAGATTAACCGCGCGCGTCTCCAGTGGGCATTGTAACGTCGGATGAGAGAACGTCCGGCCCCAACGTCGTTAAATTCTTGCTATTTGCGGATAAATCGCGCCTTCCTAATTGACCGATCTCTATTCCATTAAGCCAGAGGGAAAACACGATCGTACATGTCGGATAGGATAACTGTAATGTCAATCTGTCAAGACAGGACGATTGGATTGCACCATAGAATTACCGATCTCTTTTGCTGAAAAGTGTAATCGAAAATACTTATTATGTCGACTTTTATAAATTTTTCTTTTCTTTTCTTTTCTTTCTATTAATTATTTTTTATTTCCTTCTAATTTTATAGACTAAAGTCACAAATTGTCGTTTACTTTTTTATCGCCAGTTTTGAAAATCACGCGCGTAATACGATATAAGGAGACAGCTTTAACGTATGTGATCCTACTTGAAGATAAGAAGCTTATAAGAAGATAAGTAGAAGATTTATATATATGGCGACCGAGTTTTTATTTGAAAAAGCTTTTTTATTCGAAAGAGTTTTAAAATATTTAAATCAATCAGAAAATCAAAATCAAATTACTTGCTCGTAAGCTTTCTTTTTTCGAGCAGAGGATCATATATTTTGGTGTATACATAGATATGGATACATACGTACATGCATTGATATAGTTTTTCGATTGCATGCAAAATACAACAGCTGGCATGCTATCGTTTACAAGATTAAAGCGGTTTACGGATTTGCTGTTTTTTCTTTTTTTTCTCTCTCTCTCTCTCTCTCTCTCTCTCTCTCTCTCTCTCTCTCTCTCTCTCTCTCTCTCTCTCTCTCTCTCTCTCTCTCTCTCTCTCTCTCTCTCTCTCTCTCTCTCTCTCTCTCTCTCTCTCTCTCTCTCTCTCTCTCTCTCTCTCTCTCTCTCTCTCTCTCTCTCTCTCTCTCTCGCTCTTTCCGTTTCCGTTCGCGTTTACACATATAAATATTTATCCTTTCGAATGTACGAAGTACTATACTTTCGTTTTAGGTAACCTGAAATCCTAGCCACGAGTATTTACCCGCTCAACCGAAAAATCTGGACTATCTTAAGTAAAAAGAGACGAACAAGTGTGTTACAAACAGATAAAATATAACGTAACAATTACAAGCTAACTGCGAAATACGTCTGTCATAATCTGAATTAATTACAGTGGACGATTATGAGATGAGCCTTATATTCTGTTTCTATTTTTTAATATCAGAATGAAATCATAAACCGAAAGAATGTCAAACTTAAGGAAAAATAATTACGTTTTGAAATATATCCCAATGAAATTCATACGTCTTATGCGTTCGCGCGTGGAATAAATCATACCTTGCAGAATTAAGACTGGCAAACAATGGTCTTGCGGAACGAATGCTTAATAATGATAAATTTCACATGCTATTGGAAAATTAATACAAAAGCGGGAGATAAAACGTAAAAAGGTAAGCAGCACAATTCCACCCCTTACCCTTTCCCTTACCTTTACCCTTCTATTTAAACGCGAAAATAGTATCTCCTACGGCTTAGCTCGGAAACAAAAATTTACTAGCAGCCGCTGGTGCCGTAACTTTTCAGGCTGCTACATTTTAATAGTGATACATTATCCGGACTTTTAATATTACAAAGTGCAGCTCGGTAATTCCGCATCATCCGTCCGCCATTGCGAGGTGCGAGAGACGGCGGCTTTGCCGTGATTTATGTCACGGTTGAAGGTGCGCGCGCGGCCTACGATGAGCGGTAGGAATTATTTTTTCGCAGCTGCCGCTTTTCCCATCTCTCTTCCTCGTTACAACCGGACATAAATCAAGACAACTTTCCGTGTCGCTTCAACCAAAATCGTGAAATTCGCTTGTCGGGCGATAGCATCGTCACATATTTTTATAACATTTAGGGGATATATAAAGCATACCTGTCAAAAGAAGACAATCATATTAATTTTTTTCGCTTGCAAATGGCAAACGATTTCCTAACAGTTATAAGTAATAGTTATATTTTACTAACAGCTTCCATTACACACACACACATACACACACACATATACTTTCTCTTCTACAAAAATGAAAAAAGTTACGAACAAAACTACAGAAGAAAGAGAGAGAAAGAGAGAGAAAAATAGAGTGAAAATCAGACTGAGTATCTCGATATTATCTTGCTGCGCGCTCTCGGAAATATACGTAAAGTGCTATCGAGGAAAGTGCCGACCCAAAGAAGTGGCAATCATCGCCTCTTTCAACCCGTATAGGAGCAATCGTCGGACAATTGTCGACCATTTCGCACATCGCGGTTCCATTCTACACAGTTACGATGATATTCGGTCACCACAGAGAACCCGGTCGGCCGGTCGTTCGGCTGAAACCCGGCGAGATTGGCACGCCGCCAAAATGACGCTCCGCACGCTAGATTAAGCAGATTAACCGCGCGCGTCTCCAGTGGGCATTGTAACGTCGGATGAGAGAACGTCCGGCCCCAACGTCGTTAAATTCTTGCTATTTGCGGATAAATCGCGCCTTCCTAATTGACCGATCTCTATTCCATTAAGCCAGAGGGAAAACACGATCGTACATGTCGGATAGGATAACTGTAATGTCAATCTGTCAAGACAGGACGATTGGATTGCACCATAGAATTACCGATCTCTTTTGCTGAAAAGTGTAATCGAAAATACTTATTATGTCGACTTTTATAAATTTTTCTTTTCTTTTCTTTTCTTTCTATTAATTATTTTTTATTTCCTTCTAATTTTATAGACTAAAGTCACAAATTGTCGTTTACTTTTTTATCGCCAGTTTTGAAAATCACGCGCGTAATACGATATAAGGAGACAGCTTTAACGTATGTGATCCTACTTGAAGATAAGAAGCTTATAAGAAGATAAGTAGAAGATTTATATATATGGCGACCGAGTTTTTATTTGAAAAAGCTTTTTTATTCGAAAGAGTTTTAAAATATTTAAATCAATCAGAAAATCAAAATCAAATTACTTGCTCGTAAGCTTTCTTTTTTCGAGCAGAGGATCATATATTTTGGTGTATACATAGATATGGATACATACGTACATGCATTGATATAGTTTTTCGATTGCATGCAAAATACAACAGCTGGCATGCTATCGTTTACAAGATTAAAGCGGTTTACGGATTTGCTGTTTTTTCTTTTTTTTTATTCTGGTGTGACACAGATGCGCCAAACAATTTGGAGCTTTATTTGTTCGCGATTTGGTCTCTCAATAAGCTGCATAAAAAATTTGTAGCGTTTTTGTCTGAAAAGATTCACAAAAAATTGAGTGTAGCGATGTCTCGTCGAAAGCGAATGTTAGACGAGCAGCCTGTTGCATTTTTAATACAACGTAATGTGTTTCCAGGCGTTAAAATTCCTCTTTCCTCTTCTCTAAAAAGAAGAGAAAAAGCGTTCTGAAGCGTTTGATTAAGTAGCCTGTTGCGATTTGGTCGGTGACATTTGAATAATTAAAAAATTTTTTTTTCTCTTCCTCTATCTCGTTTTTATAAATTAGAAAATTTGATTGTATCATATAAACAAGTAAGAATTAAATATCTTCGATTGCTCTGTGTGATGTTGCTTTAGCAAAATATACGTTAGTACAGCAAATCTAATTGCATTGCGTCTAGCGCTGTCAGTATCGATCGACTATTTTGTGTACTCGGGCTATTCTGTGTATGTACCTGGCTACATACTCGTTAATCGAATTCATGAATAATTTCCGGCTCAAAGTCACGAATTCAATGTAATCAATTTTAATAAAGTGACGTATAATTGACTCAAAATAATAAAGAGAAAGGTGAGAAAATGTAATGGAATAAATAATATAAATATCAATAAATAACGTATATAAATGAGTGAAATAGAGACGAAATAAAATGAATTCAATTGATTGACATTTTTGGTACATTAAGATTTTTATATATAACATTAATATAGTAGATATTTGTGTGATGTCATCGTATGCGCTCCGCGACGCGTTATTTTTATACATTTGGTATATTTTTCGCAACATTTTCACAAATAAGAATGTGCCAAATTTAATTCAGTTCAAACCACACATAAAATAATTCGGTGGCTATTTTTCAAATATCAGACCAACTAAATATATTCAAAATTATATACACATGCTACAATTGTAACTTATTTGATTTTTATCATTCGTCGTTAATTTAAACTTTTCGCGAGATTTTCATTTGAATTATACGTGATATGTGAATAAAACGCGAACGATATTGGCGTATATTCGCGAGAGTTTGCCGTATTCATATTGCATGCATATTTACGCGTACGCAACGGTGAAAGCAAAGACGACGTTGCTATCGCAACCAAATTTCGCACATCTACCACATAAGATGTGCGATCAAGCTACACACGCTTACAAGATATTATTCCGGTTACCACATTATCGGCTCATAAAGCGCCCATTATCATTGCTCGCGAGCGGCACGATTTTCTTGGCTGAAAGGCTCCATTGATAATTTGATATATTTCGTAACTACACGGGAGCCGTCTGTCGCGTCTCGAATCGATGGAAATCTCGTGTTGCGATCATGCGCGCGAATAAATTATGAAACGCGCCCCGCTCCGGCTCAGAATCCGCATCCGATAATCCATTTCACTAACGAGATGGCGTGATACCCGCTTCCTCTTTCTTTTCTCTTACCGATGAGTTGTAAAATTCAAGCGGATATGTCTCCCGCAAAAATCTCGGATTAAGTTGGAAATTTCAAAAGGATATCGAATTTTTTCGATTTTTATTACAATGAATAGAATGTTTCAAAACCATCGAATATCTTTGTAGGCAAATTTTCTCGCCAATTTAAAAAAGAAGATTTTTCTTTTGTGAAAATATCGAGGTATTAATAATTTCCAAGTTATAAGCTATTGAAAAAAAAATTTGTCGCCAGCTTTGTGAAATTAACAGATTAACAAAACTATATTCTTCCATTAATTTTAGTTAATTCTCAGAATTACTTACTTTAATAAAATTTTAATTTAAGGCTTAGTTACAAAGACAGGCGACGAAAAGTTTATAACAAATTACTTTTCTCGACAATTTTGTTAAGGAAAATAGATCATATATATAATAGATTCTATTATTAAAATTCTTTCACTCTCTTTCGATACATATATATTTTTTCAAATATGTAAAGTATTATGTATAATTACGCACGGAAAAATTAAAATAAAATTAGATAAAATGCGTTACTTTCTGCAAAATAGTATTTAAGTATTAAGATAGCTGAGATAAGTTTTCACAAAAAAATAACTGATTTTCCGTTTCTTCAGAAAAAGGATAAAAATGGATTGTATCTTTTCATCTGAAATAGAAGATGTCATGAATTATCGTTACGTTTCAACATTTTCCGTCAAGTTCTGCAATTTTTATTCTGACCATTTTCTTTCTCTTGCGCATCTTTCAAGAGTTATTCTTAAGATACTTGGTACAGTACCCACGAGATTACGAAGTGCGAATACTTTAAGCTGAATTCAGAATGTGCCAAGAAATAAATAACGCAAGCAGGTCGCGACGTGAGTAGAAATGACTGTATTTTTAAAAGCAAAATTCAAAAATAACTTTGTCAGGTATTATTAAGAAACTTCGTGCGATTTTAAGCTTCCTACCAGTGAACAGAGATTTTCTTAGGCCAGTGGATCAAAAAGATAAACATATATTAAATATAAAACAGAAATGTGCTAGAGAGTAATTAACGCGAAGAAATAACGATACACAAGTAAAAATTATTATATATTTAATAAAATTCAGAAATATATTTTTGTCTTATAAATCATTATAAAATATACATATATGCGTATATAAAACATTATGTAATGTATTTTATAATTATAATATATTTTGATATTTTGCAATTTTCGTGCATAAACTATAAATGTGCATCAAAAGAAAACAATTTTTATCATCACAATTTTTAAAATAATTCTTATCACAACTTTCGATACAATTTTTCTGCGATCCGTCTGATATATCGTACATTCGTACTACTGATTTTGAGAGCGACATGTAATTGTTTTGAGGATGACCGCCAAATGGTAGCGATTTTAGGGACAAAGAAGCGTTAGGTGATTTGAAGTAGGTCATTGATCTCACTAGTCTCTCGCCTGTTTTCCAGCATCTCGAAAGCGTCTCCATTAACTCCTTTCTTTTGAGGCGCGAGACGAAAAATTGCGAGGCAAGAGAAAGGAGGCAATACAATGCTTCGCCGCGGGATTCACGCGCAACAGACGACCGAGTTTTGTGGCATGTTTCAGGTTTTTCTGGAAATTATTTCGTTGCTTATCTTTTTTTTTTTTTTCTTTCTTCAGTGGAAACTCCAATAATAACTTGTCTTACAATGCAGCGAAATGGGTTGAGGTGATTTTTATTATCGAACGCGTTTTTATGCGTTGTGCGCGTAACTCACTTTCTGCGTAAAATAATATAAGCTTTTTATTTAAAATCACAATGTAATTTCATCATTTCAGTAAAATGATATAGAATTGACTCAAAATAATAAAAAACAAATATAATATTTGTGCTTTTACGCATCAGATTTTAATTTGACAGTTAGATTCAAGCATCATAAATTATGATATTAGCAGCGACGAGAATAATAATTTTAATAACAATCATTTTTTTCCCTTTTTTTCTGACATTATTTTAATTGAGCTCGAACGAATTGTATGAAAATTGTCCAAGACACCAAACATGAATCGTGAGTTAGTGGCCCTTCATTTCTCTCGTTTTACGATGCGTTATAAAGTCTGGCAAATCTTTGAGTTGCATTCGCAAAATGCGCGCTAATAAAACATGGTAGCAGCAAGTAAGAATGAAGCAGACACGAAGTGCGCGAGAGGTGAAAGGAGACGAGTCGTCAAAAAGGACTATCTTTTTTCATCGTGGCGTAAGACGCATCGTTACTTATATTGTCAGAAGTTCTTCATAAAGCAGCTTTCTCGCAATAACGACGACGAATACCTCAAAGACGAGAAAATAAGGCGTGAGTCGAGCGAACAATCCCAGTCCGCTTTCCGTCCTTTCCCTGTCTCCTTTCTCAAAGAAATCTTTCTTTGAGAGTTTGCCGAAGTGGCTTGTAATTAACATCACAGATTGGCATTAATTAAATTATATAATATTATATCAGAGCATATTCTCGCCCAGATTTCATGTAAATTCGTAAAATTACGCCGACGCGACGTACTTTCCGATTGTTTCTGCATGTTTTAATTAAAAATTTCTAAATGATGCATTAAACCTATATCGCGTTCATATATAGATTAAAGGTTAAAATCTAAGCGGATTAATTGCCCGCAATTCTAATATTCTCGTGAATTAATTAATGGAAAAACGAGACAGCCCCGTTCATTAATTAATGCATCGATATCCGCGGAATAATTATTATCTGCGACATTAATTGCTGCTAAACAAATGGAACATGGAGCGTAATTTAATTAACAAGATTAATAATTAAAATTTACAAACAAGTACATTCATACAGCTTCATGATCAGGATGATGCTTTTATCACACACAGGCAATTCTTGTATCAAAAACTCGATCGTCTCAAATGTGTGATTAAGAATGTTGAAACTTTTTCGTTTAGATTTTTTTAATTTTATTTATAGATTCACTATTATAAAGTTTATTAATATTACAAGGTTTATACACCGAGATAATGCATACAGATTTAATCTTTCAAGCGATGATTCTCCGTCAGATCGCTTTTATCCTCAGCCAAGCTCGTCGAACGCACCCGAAGATTTTTACATCTGACTGCGTCAGAAAATGGCACGAGCGTCGTTTGTTGAGAGAGTAAACATTCCGCGGATATCGTTCCGTATCGTATCTCTCCAAGTGATAGCGATAGAGACGCGGCAAAGCATCCTGCGTCTTCCGCAGCGCGATGCGAGTCGCACATACACCGTATGATTGCGTACATGTATGCGCGGCCGCAGTATGGATGCGTCACATGTGTGTGCTGTGTGTGCATACATATGTACCTACACATATATATGTACGTCAGTGGATAGAGAGAGAGTTAGAGGGCGAGAGCACATGCGTCCAGGGCCGCAGTTCAGTATGCCGCGAGCAAACATTTACGCGGTTGCGATAAATCAATTTGGTTGTCTTTGATAAAATAATTTGTACATCTGGACCGCACGTGGATTGCTATAGATTGCAGAGACGGAGAGAATCGTCGTGCATTAATCCGCGAGCTAATATTTAAGCTTGGCTTTGTACAAGAAGACGCGCCGCGAATCTATAATCAAATAACGATACACTATACGTGCAATTAAATTAAAGTATAATAAAAAAGAAATGTCACGTTATGGATTATAGCATCTTTCTCGATTTACCTGTTTTTGATTTCTTGAGATATTTTCAGCGTCAAAAGAATTTTTTTTTTTATTTTATCTTCAGCAAAGTTACATCGTTTTGATTTCTATAATATTAATATTATCGCAAATATTTTTCAATCTCTTTTATAATATATATCGTAAATATTTTTCAATCTCTTTTATTATATATATTGTAAATATTTTTCAACCCCTTTTATATTTTTCTTTTATCTATATGTGTACAGCCTTTTTCATATAACTTTCTTTATTCCGCATTTCTTTATCTGCTCTCTTTTTAATCTGACTCACAGATGAAGGAGTTATTATTCGATGAAACACACACATACAATTTCCAATTAGTAAGTTATATTATTATTAATTTATATTTGAATTATTTTATTGTTAAATTGTATTAATTATTGTTAGTTTGTCCACATAACACATGTGTATTATGTGTTTCTTTGTTCATCTCTTTCCACAATAATAAGAAAACATTCAGAAAGATATCTTAAATTTAAATTTATTGGACGATGGAAAATAGTTACGCTAGGTGTGATGAGAGTGCTGGTATATAATCCAATTTTATTTGCAACGTAAAATAAATTCAAAACCGGCCCTGAATAGGTATACTATACCTGCGATGTTGGAGTTGGTCTTAGGGTTCTTCTGGTCGTTGCTTGCAGTAAGCCGTATTGTTTCCACCATAGAAGGGCTTCGGCGCGGCCATTGTTAGCCCCCGTCGCGTTCTTCGTGGCGTCGAGCACTTGATCTTTCGCTTTGTCTTTTCTTTCAGCACATACGGAATAGGGGTTGAAAAGCCGGCCCTGATACACGAGCTTCTTATTATGCAATCCTATCGTTAGTTCGTCGACCCTTTATCGCGCTTTATCAAAATTCTATAGACCTTCATCGTATCCCGAAGACTCACAAAAGAATTTCGAGGCAACGTTTTCGATTTTATATGCGACGGTATAAAGTATGTAAAACACGAAAAATATTTTCTACCGTACATTTCTGGCATTACTTCATGTTTCTCTGTCCAGATATTATTTCCAACCTGTTTATTTGTGAAATGGTGTGTTTCTCCTTTCGCAGATTTGAATCTCGATTTATTAAAAAAGGAAAAGATTTAAAATTTTCACGGAAAGTGTTTCTAAGGCAAAAAGAAAATTCTTTCCTTTTTCTGCTGCGAAAGCTTTTCCTCCATGATACACGCGCGGTTCTCTTTTGCGATAACCGATTGAAATATTAAGAGTCCCGAGTTCATTGATCCCGAATGTCGAACTTGGCATGCGAAACGCGCACGTCCAAGTGGAAGTGGTTCTACATTCTTGTTGGTCGCACAACGACACGACTCTTAGTTTTCGCCTCTCGCCTCGGATACGTAAGCTCTCGATCTTAACGACTCTGTAAATTTTCGCCGAGTGCGGCGACGTGTGTAGGAGAGCTCCTGTGTGGAACTCGGTGCGTCGCTCGTACAAAGGCGCCATTCTGAGAAGCTGGATGGAATTACGTGCATAGAATTACGAAGTCGGAAAAGGGGGCCGTTCCGACGCGTCGCGTCGCGTCGCAACGTTTCGATCGAAGGGCGACGGATGCCGTGACTAAAGAGAATCCGCCGGCTCGCGTGTTTGCCGGGAATGTCTGACTCGCTAGCTTATTATCGTTTATATCAAAGTCCGCGATATAGAGCACGCGAGCCCCGTCCACCGGAACCTTATCAGCATTTCGTGCACTTTTGCAAAAAAGAAAAATCGCAAAAAAAGATATTACGCCCGGATCTATCCTTAAATCGGAGAAACATTATACAATATTATCATTATCTCGGTGCACTATTATCTTGCTAGCATTTTTAGTAATTTTGAATTTTTTTTTACTTGTATTTTACATTATATTATATCATAATATATGAAATGTTGAGAATGATACCCGCTTTAATCTGGAACTGCGATAAAACTGGATTAATTGAAGTTTCTCTTCATAAGTTCCCACAGATTATATTTGAAATCCATGTCAAAAAAAAAAAAAAAAAAAAAAAACACTAAGAAAAACTTATATGATATTAATTATCAATATCCCGCGCAATTTCTCCTTTCTACTTTTCTCTTTTCTGCAATATTCTATTTTAATCCACAGAAAAGAATTTTCAAAAATTGTCGCGACTAAAATCTCACGCGTTATCAAATCTCTAAACTTTTGTTGCGTATCGTGTTACGAGTCGAAAATTACGGCCTCGAAAATGAGTGCAGTACAACGGAATGACATTCTCCTTGACGTGTTAAAGACGTCATCTCAGGACTGTATACGAGAATGGCATAATCCTGAAATGTTAAAACACGTGCGTCGCGCCCTATTAAACGTCCTCGTTTACGCGCGCCCTGATGCCAGCCGGTGTTCCCAGCTTCTCGGAGATCGTCTCCCTCGTCGTGTAACGACGTAACTTCGCGGCAAGGTCCCCGTGCACGTGCTTAACGAGCGTTGAACTTTCGTGTCGCTCGTTTCGAATGTTACTGCACGGATAATTTAACGGATAAGTTGGCTCGCGCCTCGACGTAATTGCGCTCTAGCGTTTTTCCGCCCTATTCTTTCTCGTCTCGCGGTCGGGAATGACTATCGTTTCGCGACAGGCATTGTTAAAAAGCAGCGAATTTATCCGCTTGACGATTGTCCGCTCTTTTACATCGATTCGCTTTGCAGATTTTCTCCTATATTGGATTGGCGTACCATTGCTGGAGTCGTTACTCGCGAATCAATACTTCGATAGTAATATCTTTCAGCGCAGCCAAAATTGTCATTTGGATATAAATATCATTAATTATAATATAATTATAAATTAAAATATTTTTTATACATTTATGATTTATTTATATCGAAAATAGTTTGGAGTTTTAGAGATAAAAAATATTGAAGCTTTATATTTCAACTCTTTTTAAATGTGAATAACAGAACTTTGATTTACAGTTTACTTAAGCAAGCTTCCCAAAATATTTAGCATTGGTAATTAAGAAGACAGAATACCAGATCGTCGCCAAAAAGTCACATCAACAAATTATCAAATATATCCGCGAAATTAACCCATTTTAAAATCGGTCCATATATTTTTTCAAATATGTGCAAGTAGTATAACTCAATATTAGTAGTACATCTCATACCCCAAGTAGTGCAACTCAAATATTGTTCGGGAATAGAAGAGCCGTACCTTATCGTATTTCATAATACAAAACGAGCACGTTACTCATTCTTCTTGGTGCAGTCGGAAAGCATATCGGACATGAATAAATAGCTCAGTAGTTGCCGGAACGAGACAAATATTGTTTGAAAAGAAAGCGAACATATTTAGACGAGAGTGAGCTACATTACATAGCTGGCGCGTAATGGAGTGCGTGCTTCGTTAAAAGTTACTCCGTTCTTTCCCCGACTCGAAACTGTGTACTTCGTTAAGTTCATTCAATAAGAATGGCGAGCTCATTCTCGTGTCCGTCTATCCTTCCTGAAGAAAATAATGAACTGTCGGGCAACTTGTAAATATCTGTCGCTTGTCCGCGATGAGTGAAAAGAGAGAGGAAGAGAGAGAGAGAGAGAGAGAGAGAGAGAAAATCTTTTCAGTCGCGACAGCGTGACAACGTTTTTATTATCAATAAAATTATATTATGTCTATGCTATAAATATTTAATATCTCGTTTGCAATACAAATAGAGAGTTATTTTAGGGATGAGGATTGTCAAAATTATCTCGCACGAGGCTATTAGCAAAAGTATATCATGTCGCATTAAAGCTATTACCGTAAAGTTGTCGTTTTCTATTTTTCCAGAATATAATCTCTTTTGCAATTTAATACCATGTTGTGCCGTCCGAGGCAAATTTGAATTAAGCTTTTAAACGACTTTAATGCGACACCATTAGGAAACATATACCATATACATATATAACACTATAATATATATAATACTTGTTATTAAATATTTCTGTTTTACGGATTCTGATATAATAGAAATATATGATCATCAGTTTGCAAAAATCGGACGATCTTAGTCGGAGATTCAAACTTTTTGAATGAAGATGTTTTTTGAACAGCAGTTAAAATTTAGTTTTTAATTTTTTTATTATAATATAAAAATTACGTTTAGATTACGTAAAAGTTATTGTATTCTATCAAATAGCGATAAAAAAATTATAGATGTTATAAAAGCTTCTCACAAAAAAATGAAAATTTAGCTTTTTTTGTATTTTCATTATACGATCTATTTTCAAATATAACTTGATAGTCGCACAACGCAAATTATCCATCCAAATAGAAAGACATCTAAATTAAGATATTCAAAATTAGTTCTCAGATTTGAGCTCTCCGAATAAATCTCTTTTGAAATCAATACATACTTTGTGTATGTGTATGTGTGTGCGCGCGCTATTACATGAGCACAAGAGTTTCAAGAAGCATAATTAAGGAAATGCTGAAATAAATATGTCACTTGGAGAAAATAACACTTTCACAAAATTACGATGACACGTTGAAAAATGTATCCCGTGTGTCGACGAGGTCAATTACGTCGTGCTGCTATGCCCGTGCTGATCTGTATTTTTAACACGTTCGCTACTGATTACGTGTTATCTCATAATATAATGCAACGTCCAACAGCGGATTATCTCGTGTATATGATGGATAATTTGTCTTATCTTTCCATGATTTATTTTACGTAGACACAGCGTGTGATATAAAAACTAAAAAAATCTAAATATCTCATATTAAGTTGTTTTCTCGGAAAATTGGTTGAACAGTTTCTGTAAAAAAAGGTGTGTACGTATGAAAATATATACCTAATAGTGAACGCATTAAGCCCGGTAATTATGCAAAGTGCTATCTCTTTTCGAGCGTGTCGTAATGTCTCCTCGCTCTCTAATTATCTTACGATATTTAATGTTAGTTTAGATTCAGAAATGGGTGTGCATTCTTTACGTACGTGAATTGATAGCGTTCCCGAAGGGATTCGAAAAAAAAAAAAAAAGGAAAACTATATGGCATGATCGATCGATCGCTTCTTTATTTTTAATACCACGCTTACGATACTGCGCAACGAGCTACGTTCGGTCAATATTTACTAAAGGACAAAAGCTGCAGCTCGCTGCACTTACCGAAGTTAGAGCCAGAGCTATCGATCCTCACCGTTCGTGGCATACTTTGGCCTTAGCTATGCGATACATTGTGGGTAACACTCGCGGTATTAGGATATTATGAGTGCTGGAACGCACGCATTTGAATCGAGTTTGTTTTTGCTGCTCTGTATCTTTGTATATTCTAAATTTTAATCAAGAAAAAATTTTAAAAAAACATTGATATTAACTGCTATACTGTGTGCAAAATTAACGATCTGTCGAAAAGTGGAACATGAATTAAAAAATAGGTTTCTTCTGGGAAAATTCGTTGTTATTCTTGTAAATTCTGCTTTAAAAGGGTGAACTAGACGGATCAGCTACGTCAAAAATTAATAAATCTAATATATTTCGAGATTCATGAATTTGACATTGCGCATACACAAAGTACCTTTATCTTTTTAAAATATAAAATTAATAAATAATTTTTGAGTTGAAGTAGTTTGCTCCGTAGAATCAAATTTTTTATTTTCATGAATTTTTATGTACAGTCACCATAAAATTTTCGAGGTATAGTATATAAAAAAAGGTAGCTCGATATAAGATAATATTTACGAATTTGAGATTAAATTATATTCTACAAGACACAAATCTTTATTTTAACTCACAAATTAATTATTACTTTCATATTTTAGAAGGTTAAAATGGCTTTTCGCGTAATGTCAAAAATTCATGAATCTCGAAATGTATTAAATTTATTAACTTTTGACGTAGCTGATTCGTCCAATTTCTCTTTAAATAAAAGGTTTGGAGTTCAGAGACTTATTTTCAAAAGAATATTGAAAAAGACTTTTTATAGATGAATAAAAATATATATTAAGGTCAATTATATTTCAGTCGATAAAAATTACTTTTGAATAATTATATAATTTCGTTTTCACCTTTATTTGATAAATACGAATTGCGTCAAGACAAACGCTTTGCGTCAGGTTAAGTCAGACTGTGTAATGAAATGCAAAAGCCATTCGGGAAATACAATGACTCAGCATTATGTGTAACATGCGAAGTGGGTGGAATGAAACGAGTACGAAAACGGACCGGAATTATTGTGGTCAAGGTGCAGAAGCGGGACCAATTTTGTTCAAACGACCCGATATATCGCCGCCGTGTACCAGCTTCGCCAAGGTGTCTTCCAACAGGGAGCGGTAAAGCGTGGCTATCCACCTCACAATTATTGCCAACAGCGGCCCAGAGTCTGTAAGAGCCCCATAAGAAACGCGCACACGTGCACACATATATACACACACGAGCAACGATAATCGTTTCGTCGATACCGCCACTACTCCAAAGACTATTCTAGTCACGCGAATTCGCGGAATTCTCGCTTACTCACGTCAGGGATGAAGAATTTCGAGGGTTCCCCCATTCTTCGCGACGCGAAATCCTTAGAAGGGGGCGCAGAATAATTTGGCACATCGGATTTTCAAAAGTATTGATTTGCTTGCACTTTGATTAATCGATGTTTACATCGTCGATATTCCATTAGTCAGTAATTTGACATTTAATGCGAAAACATTTTCGAGCATCTTTATTGGGTAAAGTTTCAAAAACTCGAGCTTTTGTCCGCCGAAGCAGCATTTTATATTTTTTGTAATCTCAATCGATCGATGCTAACTTCGAAATACAAAGAAACACTTGGAATCATTATTGTTCGCTCGCGAATGCGCTTGTAAAGCTTTGCTCCTCATTAAAATAATTTTCTCGGCAGATTCATGTTAAGGTAGCCTCTTTCACAACATTTACGTCGTAATTCAAAGTTGCAAAGAAAGATTATTCGAGCGCTAGGATTATTCGGTTAGGAAACTCGTTTTAACTTTGAAAACAAGATATTTTTCTTGAGAAGACAAAAGACGTAAAAGCTCTAGGCGCGCTATTACAGATATGTATATCTAAGATATCTTGCTTCTACTTCTTTACATAATAAATTTTAACGTAAGATTTTCTTTGTAAAAGAATTTATTCCTTTTCAATATGAATTATATTAAACGACATGATATCTTAAATCGTCTAATATTATTTCCTAAGAAAATTTAATTATTTGGCTTTGATGATAAATTAACTCATTATGCTCGTTACGCGAAGGCATTCTCAAAGACGACTTTAACTCGTTTTCCCCGTTAATATCTCTCGATTGCCTTTCATTCTGTGCCTTTATTTCGCGAAATCTACATTTCAAGATACAATAATTTCTATTCTTACATTTAACGCTAAATGAAATTGATTCACTAATATCAAACGCGATCATCATGTTAAATAAGTAAAAATTTGTCAATAATAAAATGTAAAAAATAATAAAATATAAAATACCGGATAACAATAAAAGAATTTGCATTCATTCATTGAACGTTGAATATGTAAAATTTTAAGTCGGGTAATTGTGCGGAATTAATCAAATTTATGCTCCGTGTATTTGATGCGTTTACTGCAACGTTTGTTATCCCCTGTAATAATTGCACAAAATATCGCTCGAAAGACGAGCCTTTCGCGAGAAATAATAAACCTCATTCACGCTCATCGATGCGTTCATCGATGCTCGCGAGAGAAAAAAACGACCCGGTCACACGGCAACCTTCACTCCGCGAAAGAGTTAACGGCGATGAGAGGAAAAAGGGGGGGAGGGAGTGGCCATTGTGTCGGCCATAATGCGAAAGGGACAAACGCAATTTGTCGCGTCACAGCGGATAGTCAATCGATTAGGTGCGGGATACGCCACAACAGGTGCATGTGCGAGCGCATGCACGACGACTGTGCCGGATTACGCGTGTAGGGATTCCCGTAATTCCGTAGTTCGGGGATGGCGACAAGGGGATGGCGACTCCCAATTATGCAGATCGCACCCCGCGCTCGCAACGATACGATTAATTTTAGAATTTATTTGCGCGTTCACGCAACGTTATTTTCGTTGTCGGCGAACGCGGCGGTAGCCTCGTGGTCCCGATGCTCGCAGTTTGAATAAACCCACGGAAATAACGTTACGGTCGTCGTGGTCAGGGGGGGGGGGGGGAGGGGGATTATAATCCGCTAACTTCGCAAACTTCAATTACGCGATCGGCGATCGTATCAATTATGCCGATGATCGCAGCAGATATCGAAAATTCGTACAGCACGTTATACACGTGATATGCGTGACGTCTCGTCCATTTTCTTCGCATAAAGCAGCTCTTCGGAGCTTGTAAAATTTAATACATTTCAAGTATCTTCAATGTTTTATTTATATTAAATAATGATATCTATACTTGTGTTAAAACTTCAAATTTTATATTTAACAGCGTATAATATCGAGTAATGTGTTTATGTAAATAAATCGATATTAAATTCTAAGATATCATTTCTTTTGAACAATTATTAAATGTCTATATTATAAATAGTAGTCACGTAAGTATAATAAGAAAACGCAGAAAAAGAGTGAGAAAGGAAGAAAATTCTATTAAAATAGTAAGAAATATTTGAGACAATTAAGAATGACAGTGAAATAAGATGAAATAAATATATACATGTTATATTCTAATTAACTAATTTGCATGGAAAACATATTGTATACATTTTAGATCTAAATAATTCAAGCGACGGAGATCTAAATCTCGATGACAAAAAATTCCAATTATTGTGATAGCAGTATCGTAGAGAAAAGATTTATATTTATGACTAACTTTTTTTTTGGAAGAGATATGTTTCTTTAAATAAAAGAATGTGAAAAAATTCCTCGATTCTACGAAACTTTTATGTATACCGCGAATAATTCAAGGCTCGTGACCAGCTGAACCAGCGAGATGTAAGTCCGTGTCAGGGACGGCTTCGCGGGTGATGAAACGGGAACGCGCGGTTCGCTGCCTCCGCCTTGATTATAAAATCGATAACGCGCGGCGCGGAGACATGTACGAGTCGTGCTCTCCATACTGTGCTCTTCGTTGACTTATGACACACCGACCACTGTTCGGCACGCGCCGACGTACGGTCCTTTTTGATTGCCCTTTGATACCGTCGCGAGTTAACTTTTTTCCAATTAAATTGTACTCTCCGCGGATTCAATACTCTGGCGCGGCTCCGCCGAGATGATATTTGTTTGCCAATTTGTTGACCAAATTGAAGTGTACGCTTGTATAAATAAAGAATGAAGCGAAAATTGATGAAACAGACACGCGAACACAACGAAGACGGAGAGCGTAATAATATAAATCACGTGACTGTAGCTTTAAATTTTTTTTTTTTATTTTTATGGTGTCAACAAATAACATAAAAAAGAAAGAAGTTGTAAATATCAAAGATTATGGATATTATTATTTTGTTAAAAAAAATTACAAGATTTTGTCGTTATACTTGTGAAAGAAGTGCTACAACATAAATGTAAAATATCTTCAATATAGAAAAGAAACTTTTCGTCTGGCTTTTACGATCTCCCTTATGTAAAGTATTTAATTATGAAAATTTCGACAAAACTTTCGCCATTTTTTACCTTGGATTATGCCGGATTCATGATCGTATTTGACTTTTAAGTAGTATTATCCACTGACTGCTCAGTCTTTCAGAACCTGAATGCCGGAGAAATTATGGACTCGCGCTACTTGAAACGGCTCTTAAATGGTTCAACGGGTACGAAATCTCTTCGTTGGGTACACTTTCTAAAATTTTTAGCGTAATTTAACGCAACTTTCAGATTTGTAACACGAATAACGAAATATACGAAATATGCGAATTTGCTAAGATAAACGTAAACATGCATTGCTTGCACTCAAAATATTAAAATGCATAAAATAATTTGTCAAACGTAATAAAACAAAACATTAAAATATTACGATCTGTTATTTTTCCACGATCTGTTAATGCAAATTTTGTTTTATTTACAACTTCGTGCGTCACGATCACCAACATCTATCGTAATATCGACATCGCGCGTATTATAATTGCATCGTGTCATAATTCCCTGTATAATCACGAAAGCTTCGCTACACGACATTACTCTTTGTATCGAATCGATAACAACGCTAACACGGGAATAGGACGCGAATATTGACGATGATACGATTCGAATAGCCGTTAATGTTCCGGAGAAAATGGCTGGCACATGTTTGTAACGTGTACCATTGATTTGACATACGATTCGTATATCGGGGGAAGAGGGAGGGGAAAAGATGTCTATGTCACCGCCATCGAGTCTCTATTAATTGTCAGAATCATATGGAACTAATGATGAAACATTAGCGGATACGAAGAGCCCAAACTTTACGACGTTGAAATGCAATAATTGTTGCGAATCGTGTAACCATTACACAATATGTCAACGTAATCGATACATTTATTTCTACACGTCGTACGTTATGATTTCGTACCATGCAAATCGTGACTAGTTTTTTTTTTCTATTCTTATTCTACACATAAATTACTATCGTAAGAAAATTTTATATTCATATCTTATGCATTCGTGTTATCTATTTAACGTACGTATATAATAAAAATTACAATAAAAACATAAAATTGCGCGCAAAAGGTACTATCTCGCAAATGCCGATATTTTACATTTTTTAATGTAAATTATATTAATTATGCTTTGACAATGGCCGTACGATAGAATTCCGTTTTATTAGCCGGTTATCACTATAATAAAACATATTATCACATATTATCACTATAATAAAACATCAAAAGAGCAGAATGAGAATTATAAAAAATAATTCAAAAAAAAAATAATAAACGATATCAGCTCAAAGATATGTTTTGGAACCGCATTATCGTCGTTAACAACCGTAATCTTCATCTTCTACTCTCTCTTTCATCTTCCTATATTTCCTCTCCCTTTCTCTAACGAAGGTTTTCAATGCGAAATTTCCACGTAATAGTTCTGACTTTAATAAAAATTGCACGCTGCGAAGGATTTGTGGCGTACTAACGTGCACGACATACTTGACAGAGAGCGATATATGTACGCTTGTTGAAATTTTTAACGGCGAAGAAAGGATCTTCATTAGCATTCGCGTTGTTCGGGACAGCGTATCGAGAGGGCCGACATTCGGTTACGTCCATTTTGCGGGGCTCAGATGGAAACTGCATCGCGGGAGTCTTTTGGTCCGCTTAATTTGCATAAAGGCACGCCTCTCGAATGCCGAAACGATCAATCAAGTCGCCGCGGGAAACGAATTACGATCGCAGCATCTCTCTTTTCGAACCGACCGTCGTCGCTCCCGATCGCTCTCCCGGTTCGTTCGCGTTTACACGCCTGGCTGAACGCGGCGGGAACGTTGTTTCTCCCGCGTTCCGGAAGTTCGTTTCCCGCGTTTAAGTCGAGCGCGATGCGAACATCAGAGACGGTAACTTTGAGTTGTTCGATTTTAATCGATCGAACTCTTTGCCTTTTGCATCCCTCGGCGGTAAAGTAACTTATTTATTTGCCATGTGCCTTAAGCACTTCTCAATGTACATAGACCGCAAAAATAAACAAGATGAAAGAAGGCTGGTAGAACGAAATTCACTCCTAATGTAAAACATCATGTATCTTTTCTGCATCGCGTTGTAATTTATTTAAGTGTGTTGAGTATATCGTTCGTCTTCTCTTTAACAGTGATATTGTATTATTAATAATTATCTATTTTTTGTTAAATAATTTTTCTTTTATATTTATTTATTATTTATGTGACAGCCACGGGCATAACAATATTGATTTCTTTCATTTTCTTTACCTAAGTTTCGTTATCGGTATGTTAGAAATAAAATAGCGAAAAAATGCAGTTATACGTGTGATTCTATAATTACGATACAGTCAATTCTAGATATATTAGAATACTGTAAGTTTGTAATCGAAAAGCGGATTATATTGGAATATAATGTACTTGTTATACTCGTAGGAAGAAATATATGGGGTCCGGCTATAATTTACTTACTCTACTATGAGAGTTGAATCTACGGTCCGCTTGCGATGTACTTGTTCTACTGCAAGGAATATATAGTCTTGCAACTCGGTTATTCAACTGCGAATATAGCAATTTATGGAATATTAATATTTGTCAATGGTGTGTGTTGGAGACTTTACTATATTTTATAGTGAACACATGAATTTTATTAAATTCCCTAATTACAATTATATTTCATTTAATTACTGTATATTAGCATTCAGCTCAGCTATTCATGTATGTGTGATAAAATTAAATAGTTGAAAATTATTATATTATATCTATTTTTATTTATAGATATAATTTATACAATTATAAAATTTTATTTAAAATTGAATATAATAAATTAAATTGTAGTTAATTATATTTATATCATAATTAATTAAAATTAAATTGAGATTTTAAATTTATTGCGATTAATAATGATTGGAAAATTTTTTTAAATTTTTTAACGCACCGTTATTAAAATTTTAAAAGGCAAATAGCCGAGAAAAATGATATAATATGGTTAGATGTAAATATACATATTAGTTATATGAAAAGATCTGATAACATTTGTATAATTTTATATGATCATATATATAATATCCGAAATTTGGCGCGATATAATCTTATCTTTATATAATCATATCGCGTTAAATTTCGGATTTAATTATATTTAGCCAGATCATATATCGCACCAAAAGTTTTTCAGATTTAATTAAATATGATTTTATGTAATTATATAAGTCCAGTCTTTTTCGGGTAGTTATACATAAATTATAATATGCTACAATTTCGTATAATAACAAATAGTCTAGCAAGATGAATCAATGTGTGCTGGGTCAAAATCGATTTTACAGCGTAATAAACCAATCGATCGGAGCTATTTCCTCGCACGGTTGCAACATGTCAATGTCCGATAAATTTCCCATGTCTTTTCGATATCACCGATTTGTAATTGCGTGTACGATCCGGCGGTTGAACGGCGCTTTGTTACACGATAGTGTCGAGGATTCCTGGCGCTATCAAGAACTGGAATTCCATTTCCAGGCCCCACGGGTGCAACTTTTTCTATTCTTCTGGTCCAGCCTGATTTATCGTCACCCTTACACTCACGTGTTCCGCGAGCTCGGGAGGGTCGTCCTCTTACGGGTACACCCTGCGGTACACTCACGTGATTGATACGAGGTTGTAGATCGTGGTAGTGAAGGGACATTCCGTATAAGCCTCGCATGCGGCCGGAATTCTCGATTTTCCGCTCTTTTCCCTTCACAGTCGATATATATCCTCCGAAAGTGGTCGACGGTACCGGCATGCTAACCATTCGCACGTCTCTCAACTACAAATTGCACGTTTCTCTCGAGATTATTTCGTGATACGTTTTAAAAAATGTATATATTAAAGTGGCGCTTTTCTAATAGTGCCACGAAAAACGATATCTTTGGCGAATTTTAATATGCTGATGCACCATAAATGTATTGGAAATTCTCAAACTTGTTACTATTTTATATTTTGTCTATATAGATATATAATAGTTAATACATTTTTTTTTGTATTATATCCGTGCATATATATTTTAATAGAATTTTTATGAAAAATAATTCTAATAAAAATATATCATGAAAGCAAGATACATAAAAATATATTTTTATAAAAGGAATCAAGATGATATTATTTTTACTCGCATATTTTCATAAAGATATAGCAAAATGTGATAAAGTTCTGATAAAGAGGAGAATTTTCGAATTCGTTTTATAAAATCTACGAATGGTATGTATTTTTTCAACACATATCGAATTTTTTATTCACAATTATCGTAAAAGTTGATTCATAAATTTTTGCTTATCTCTGCAAATTAGTCGATACTGTAAATATATCGTTGCTAATTTAAACCGAAAACAAATTAACAAAGTTCAAACAAATTCCGTTGAGTCAGTGAAAAGATCCTTAGGTAATGTTGCGTTTCAGAGGCTGAAGTGAGATCGCCGCGTTTCACTGGATCAGGCTGGCTGGCTTTTCCCGCCTTAAGAGCCGCTTACAAACACGTGCAATTGGAGCTGGAATTTCGGCCCGAAGCGTGGGATGGGGTACTCCTATTGGCGGGAGAACGGGACGATCTTCAAGGCGATTTTATGGCTTTGATACTTCATCACGGCTTTATCGAATTCAGGTACTTGCATTATTTACTTTCATTATTAATACTATTAATTACCGATTTAACGATGGTGAGTTCGATTTATGTATTATCGAACGTTTCGAGAGATTCGAGTGATTGAGTTGATATTTACATTAAAATGTTTATTTGAACAAGTGCATGCAAAAAAAGGATATTTGATTAATATTTATAAAGAAATATGCATTGATGAAATTAATATGTATCATAAAAGAGATACGGATAACAAACTCTCTGAAAGTATTGAATTGATGAACAAGGCGAGAGTTAGATCAGAGTATTAATTAAAAAATATTAAGTGAGAAGATTGTCGTAAACATCGGCGAGGTGCAATGAGGATCTTACGAGCGCAAACTCTTTAAATAGTTTCGAGAACGAGGTTCGTCGATTTTTTTTTTTTTTTT
>NW_021853485.1:3675861-3693015 GCF_003651465.1 Formica exsecta
TGAACCGCAGGCGGCGGGAACGTTGTTTCTCCCGCGTTCCGGAAGTTCGTTTCCCGCGTTTAAGTCGAGCGCGATGCGAACATCAGAGACGGTAACTTTGAGTTGTTCGATTTTAATCGATCGAACTCTTTGCCTTTTGCATCCCTCGGCGGTAAAGTAACTTATTTATTTGCCATGTGCCTTAAGCACTTCTCAATGTACATAGACCGCAAAAATAAACAAGATGAAAGAAGGCTGGTAGAACGAAATTCACTCCTAATGTAAAACATCATGTATCTTTTCTGCATCGCGTTGTAATTTATTTAAGTGTGTTGAGTATATCGTTCGTCTTCTCTTTAACAGTGATATTGTATTATTAATAATTATCTATTTTTTGTTAAATAATTTTTCTTTTATATTTATTTATTATTTATGTGACAGCCACGGGCATAACAATATTGATTTCTTTCATTTTCTTTACCTAAGTTTCGTTATCGGTATGTTAGAAATAAAATAGCGAAAAAATGCAGTTATACGTGTGATTCTATAATTACGATACAGTCAATTCTAGATATATTAGAATACTGTAAGTTTGTAATCGAAAAGCGGATTATATTGGAATATAATGTACTTGTTATATTCGTAGGAAGAAATATATGGGGTCCGGCTATAATTTACTTACTCTACTATGAGAGTTGAATCTACGGTCCGCTTGCGATGTACTTGTTCTACTGCAAGGAATATATAGTCTTGCAACTCGGTTATTCAACTGCGAATATAGCAATTTATGGAATATTAATATTTGTCAATGGTGTGTGTTGGAGACTTTACTATATTTTATAGTGAACACATGAATTTTATTAAATTCCCTAATTACAATTATATTTCATTTAATTACTGTATATTAGCATTCAGCTCAGCTATTCATGTATGTGTGATAAAATTAAATAGTTGAAAATTATTATATTATATCTATTTTTATTTATAGATATAATTTATACAATTATAAAATTTTATTTAAAATTGAATATAATAAATTAAATTGTAGTTAATTATATTTATATCATAATTAATTAAAATTAAATTGAGATTTTAAATTTATTGCGATTAATAATGATTGGAAAATTTTTTTAAATTTTTTAACGCACCGTTATTAAAATTTTAAAAGGCAAATAGCCGAGAAAAATGATATAATATGGTTAGATGTAAATATACATATTAGTTATATGAAAAGATCTGATAACATTTGTATAATTTTATATGATCATATATATAATATCCGAAATTTGGCGCGATATAATCTTATCTTTATATAATCATATCGCGTTAAATTTCGGATTTAATTATATTTAGCCAGATCATATATCGCACCAAAAGTTTTTCAGATTTAATTAAATATGATTTTATGTAATTATATAAGTCCAGTCTTTTTCGGGTAGTTATACATAAATTATAATATGCTACAATTTCGTATAATAACAAATAGTCTAGCAAGATGAATCAATGTGTGCTGGGTCAAAATCGATTTTACGGCGTAATAAACCAATCGATCGGAGCTATTTCCTCGCACGGTTGCAACATGTCAATGTCCGATAAATTTCCCATGTCTTTTCGATATCACCGATTTGTAATTGCGTGTACGATCCGGCGGTTGAACGGCGCTTTGTTACACGATAGTGTCGAGGATTCCTGGCGCTATCAAGAACTGGAATTCCATTTCCAGGCCCCACGGGTGCAACTTTTTCTATTCTTCTGGTCCAGCCTGATTTATCGTCACCCTTACACTCACGTGTTCCGCGAGCTCGGGAGGGTCGTCCTCTTACGGGTACACCCTGCGGTACACTCACGTGATTGATACGAGGTTGTAGATCGTGGTAGTGAAGGGACATTCCGTATAAGCCTCGCATGCGGCCGGAATTCTCGATTTTCCGCTCTTTTCCCTTCACAGTCGATATATATCCTCCGAAAGTGGTCGACGGTACCGGCATGCTAACCATTCGCACGTCTCTCAACTACAAATTGCACGTTTCTCTCGAGATTATTTCGTGATACGTTTTAAAAAATGTATATATTAAAGTGGCGCTTTTCTAATAGTGCCACGAAAAACGATATCTTTGGCGAATTTTAATATGCTGATGCACCATAAATGTATTGGAAATTCTCAAACTTGTTACTATTTTATATTTTGTCTATATAGATATATAATAGTTAATACATTTTTTTTTGTATTATATCCGTGCATATATATTTTAATAGAATTTTTATGAAAAATAATTCTAATAAAAATATATCATGAAAGCAAGATACATAAAAATATATTTTTATAAAAGGAATCAAGATGATATTATTTTTACTCGCATATTTTCATAAAGATATAGCAAAATGTGATAAAGTTCTGATAAAGAGGAGAATTTTCGAATTCGTTTTATAAAATCTACGAATGGTATGTATTTTTTTCAACACATATCGAATTTTTTATTCACAATTATCGTAAAAGTTGATTCATAAATTTTTGCTTATCTCTGCAAATTAGTCGATACTGTAAATATATCGTTGCTAATTTAAACCGAAAACAAATTAACAAAGTTCAAACAAATTCCGTTGAGTCAGTGAAAAGATCCTTAGGTAATGTTGCGTTTCAGAGGCTGAAGTGAGATCGCCGCGTTTCACTGGATCAGGCTGGCTGGCTTTTCCCGCCTTAAGAGCCGCTTACAAACACGTGCAATTGGAGCTGGAATTTCGGCCCGAAGCGTGGGATGGGGTACTCCTATTGGCGGGAGAACGGGACGATCTTCAAGGCGATTTTATGGCTTTGATACTTCATCACGGCTTTATCGAATTCAGGTACTTGCATTATTTACTTTCATTATTAATACTATTAATTACCGATTTAACGATGGTGAGTTCGATTTATGTATTATCGAACGTTTCGAGAGATTCGAGTGATTGAGTTGATATTTACATTAAAATGTTTATTTGAACAAGTGCATGCAAAAAAAGGATATTTGATTAATATTTATAAAGAAATATGCATTGATGAAATTAATATGTATCATAAAAGAGATACGGATAACAAACTCTCTGAAAGTATTGAATTGATGAACAAGGCGAGAGTTAGATCAGAGTATTAATTAAAAAATATTAAGTGAGAAGATTGTCGTAAACATCGGCGAGGTGCAATGAGGATCTTACGAGCGCAAACTCTTTAAATAGTTTCGAGAACGAGGTTCGTCGATTTTTTTTTTTTTTTTTTAGCCAAAGAAACAGGCGGGGTATTGAATATAAAGTTACACGGGAGACATTTTATAGAACACTTCGGCGTCATAATTTCGGAGACTTCGCCGTGAGTTTGACGTGGTCATTAATTAAGCATTCCATGCCGGGACTAATTTTTCGTTTACAGCTTAATAAGCCGTAACTTAATAGAGACCGCGTAGGTACGATTTATGGGCGCTGCGCAAAAACTGAAAGTTTACCCCTTGCAATATACTCTGATCCTGCCCCGCACCACCTTTTTTACGGCCTTTTGCGCCAGCCCGTCGACGGAAAAACTTTTTCGCCGTGAAAACGACGTCATAGGATTTATTTTATAACGCACTACGTAAAGTTTCGCGCCTGTAAAAGTACGCGTTGTGAAGTGTTACACCACCATGGGACGTTTGTAATATCGATATTATGGTATATATAATAGTGCACTGAGAAGAATTAAATATCTTTTAAACCCCATTCAATCATCGCGCTATTTTTTGTAACACAAATCGTCGCATAAGTCTCGAGAGATTCCAATATATAAAAATCAATTTATATTTTTTACGTCGAGAAAAAGGAAAGGTATCGAAAGGTCAAAGGGCGAAGTTTGTATTTTATTACAAAAAAATATTGGTTTGGTGTTTTTTTTTTTTTTTTACGCCAAAGAAACAGGCGGGGTATTGAATATAAAGTTACACGGGAGACATTTTATAGAACACTTCGGCGTCATAATTTCGGAGACTTCGCCGTGAGTTTGACGTGGTCATTAATTAAGCATTCCATGCCGGGACTAATTTTTCGTTTACAGCTTAATAAGCCGTAACTTAATAGAGACCGCGTAGGTACGATTTATGGGCGCTGCGCAAAAACTGAAAGTTTACCCCTTGCAATATACTCTGATCCTGCCCCGCACCACCTTTTTTACGGCCTTTTGCGCCAGCCCGTCGACGGAAAAACTTTTTCGCCGTGAAAACGACGTCATAGGATTTATTTTATAACGCACTACGTAAAGTTTCGCGCCTGTAAAAGTACGCGTTGTGAAGTGTTACACCACCATGGGACGTTTGTAATATCGATATTATGGTATATATAATAGTGCACTGAGAAGAATTAAATATCTTTTAAACCCCATTCAATCATCGCGCTATTTTTTGTAACACAAATCGTCGCATAAGTCTCGAGAGATTCCAATATATAAAAATCAATTTATATTTTTTACGTCGAGAAAAAGGAAAGGTATCGAAAGGTCAAAGGGCGAAGTTTGTATTTTATTACAAAAAAATATGTTTTACTAAACATCGGGCTTTAAACTGATTGAAGAGTTAAATAAACATATCTATGTTGTAATTTTGTTATGGAGGGTACTAAGAATTATTAAAAATTTCAAAAAATTTTTCTATTTAACTAAAATATGTGCTTAATTATCGTATAAATATAAGTTTTCTGAATACAAATATGAGATAAATAACGAGATAGATGTTCTACAAAAATGACAAGTAACTATTAAAAAATGGAAAGAAATATACATCGAAAATGGATTTTCGTGATAACATCTACTGAAATATAGCGATGCGATCAGGATAATAAGAATTCGAATCATAGATCCAATATGATATTCATAGGCACATTTATCAAACGCGTCGCATAATTTATTCATTAATACCAGCTGATAGTCGTCCATTGTTTCCCAGATTCGTTTCCACAATTCATTAATCCAACACTAAATGATTAGTCATGTGGATTTGTTGTTCTATTAACTGAACGAAGAGCATTACTGTGCGCTGACATATCAGCGGATTACTTTCGTGATGATCGCGAATGGATTACCGGATGTCGACAATGATTTCCATATTGATTGCATTGGCAACGATACCAGTAATGTCTTATCGATCGTAGACATTATTAAATGCCAGCCATATTCTTTCTCATCATTAACGTACAAGGATGTACCGTCCATTACGATATTAAGAAAGAGAGAGAGAGAGAGAAAGAGAGAGAGAGAGAGGGAGAGAGCTATTTATCATTGCATGTAGCAAATTAATTAAAGCAGATAAAATTGGTTTTTCTGTAATCTTTTCTACATACAAATTGTGTTTACATAAAAACAGAAAAAGAACAAGAAATATCGCAGCAGAACAAATATTCATTTTTCAACATATTTGAAATAAACTTTTTTTTCACAATCACATCCGCAAAAATACGAAGATTTGTAACTTAATTGCACGAATTCTCCTTCTTTTTCGTTTTATTGCGATTAAACTCTATTGCCTTCGGCAATGTATCGAAAAAACATTGTTATGAATTTTGCTTCGACAATGCCTGATATTTCGCGACGTGCCTGACATTCCCAATCGATTAACATCGTCCTTGTATTTTCTGCGGCTAAGGTTCGACTGCGGCAGCGGTGTGGGTACGGTCAGGAGCACGGAAACGGTGAAGCTGAATGAGTGGAACACTCTGAGTGTCTACAGACATCGATGGGACGCCTGGATCCAACTGAATCAGGAGAAGAGGGTGGAGGGACGATCGAAGGTGAGGGCACTTCATTTTATTTCCATCAAGGCCAGATGCTGGATATTATTTGTCCGTGTATACATATATATATGGAATGTGTATATATATATATACCGCAAATTCAATGAGGCGCTCGATATTCCGCAGCGAAGCGGAACGTATATTATCGAGATTACCAGTGAGTTTATTCGAATTCTCGAGATTTTCACGGCAACATTCGCGCGCTTTCCTCGAGACTTGCCGATCGTGTTTTATGTAACGGCACAATGAGAAATCGAACTCATTTGATCGCGATAATCCGTGGGGTAAATAATGTAGTTCGTAGCGATAAATAAGCATCTCATTTTTCTAAGTGAAGCTTGATTTGAAACGTCCGTTTTGTTAAGGTGATATCTAAATAGAAGGAAAATATATGTACAATGAATTAGACAATTATCAAAAATGGACAAAGCTGTGATCCGTAAAAGCTGCAGATTAAAAAAAAATGCAAATAATGCAGACAGCGTCGTATGCAAATAATGGTCATCATTTTGATTCGAATGCCATTAATGCTTACGACCAACTGTAGTAAAATAAAATTGTTTCCATTCGACGCGAGAGATTCACTTCCAAAAAGTTTAATAGCGCTGAGATGGAACCAGCATTAAACGCTGTTGTATCTCACGGAAACTTTCCGGAAACTTTAATGAGAGAATGTAGTCCGGGAATTGAAGAAACGTTCTTACATTGTGAAACTTCTTTTCGAAGTATTCCATATAGGTTGCGCAAAATTTTTGACCATCTTTTCTTTTTTATTTTGCGCGCAAAGACGAAACTTCGTCGTGGGTTATATCGATATGTGCTAAAACGCGTTATACAATGTTACCGCAACAAAACTTTGACTTTCTTGAAAATTCTCATTTTGCTGTAAAAGCTACAAAATGCTCCGCATGAGAAGTTCTTCATATTTTCGCTGCCCTAGATATCACAAGAGATAAGATACGAACAGCGTACTTTGAAAAGGGGTTGCAATTTTCACTTTTTTTAGAGCATTCATATAATTTTAATATCAATTTGAAAAAAATTTCAATTTTTTGGGGATAATTTCAAGTAGACTTTAAGAATTAAAAGTAATAAGTAAAATTTAGAGCTTAGCTATAAGTACATATGTAAAAAAATCGGGAAGTTGCAATAAATTATGACATTTTTGAAAAAAAAAAGCGACAAATCTGTGGAAGAATATGTTATTAAAAGTGCATTAATAAAGAAATCTTTCGTGCAAAAATAATCACGAGGAAATAGAATATCTGGTGAAATATCTGGAGAACGTGGTAGTAGTAGTGACGTAAGAAGCTAAAAGAGTACGAACGGTGAGATATATCGAGACAGATGGCGGAGGTTAAAAGCGGAGAACCACACCCTGGAACGAGACCGCACCTTCTTCGATCAATCTAATCAAAAAAAAGTGCCATTGCCCGTAAAACTTGTCTGAATAAGGTACTTCCGGCCACGTAATCGATTTCGCTCTTTCCCATATTAATCCGATTCAATCGATTGACCTCGTGCTCGTTCGAACTTCATCAAGATAGCGTGATTCAAAATTCGCGTAGTAAAAGGATAACTTTAATAGTTGCGAAAATGCTTTTTTTATTTCTGCATCGAAATATATTAAGGACTGCAATATAAATCAACAGAGACACGATCATTTTAAAGTTTTTTAAATTAAAAAAAAAAATATATTTTTTTTTTGCATTTGCATACTAGTTTAACGATATCATACAATATAATACATTAATTGATTTTTGCAAATATTTTTGATAAGATTTTTTAAGATTTATTAAGATTTTTTATAATATTTATGTCAGAATCAATTTAATCGCTGTGCTAATTAATATACTCAATTTCACGAATCGTCTATACACAATTAACAATTTAATTTTTTCGATATATTTAGATTTATTCTTCGATTACAAACCTCCACATTTTTAACAAAAATTCTGACAAAATCGAGCTTAATTAAGAGTCGGCGGTTTAATTTAGAATGCATCAGTGTACCACAAGATAATGCAACTCCTTTCTGATGCAAACGCCGTATAATGTTCTTTGACGTGTGAGACGAGGTTGCTGTAGTCGTTTTGCAAACAAATTCGTGAATCTTATTGTTAACTAGCTCGCTCCTTGTTTTAATCGTATTCGCGGCACTTGTATTATGCGCATATTTTGCTCTTTTTTCTTAATTTGGTTTGCATCGTTTTCTCGCGACACTACGACGCTCGTTTGCCTTGTTATTTTGCAAATGAGATGCAGCGCCAGAACGAAGGATCAGAAGTGTAAGCGAAACTTACGGTACCTTTTTACACATTGATGATAACGGATAGTCTTTCAGAGATACTTATAAAGAACTAGATCACTAATTTGCAAAGTTCTTAGATTAACACTGATAACATACTTCTTTATAATATACTTATAAATAATATATCTTTATAAGTAAGAACGAATGTCATAGAGTGAGTTGGGAAATGTAGTGTAACCGAAAGAAAATGATCTCTCGTGCTCCAAGTTTTTTTTAAAAAACATAAATATGTTATTAATTTTCCAAATCTCGAAGTTAATTTTCTTTTAAAAGTCAAGTGTCGTACAAAAAAAAAATGTCGACTAATTTTTTTAGATATCTATTTTCAATAGATTGAAAAATAATAAAATTCTTCTAAAATATTGTAACGTAAATATGTAAATATGTAAATACGATAAAAGAAATATATAATCGAGCTAATTTTGAGCTCAGCAATCAACAGCGAGGATACTGAATATCAAGAGAGCAAGTCGATAAATGCCTCATCTACTTTTTTCGCCGATCCTCTTTCTTCAACGAGTCTCACGGGCGTTCAGGATAGCGGTATGATAACGAGGAATTATCGGCTGGTTCTCAACCCATCTGTTTTTCCCGGGTTAGGTTTAATTACCTTTAAAATCGGGCAGCATCGCCGGCAAATGGCTTCGCGTTTCAAGCCCACTTTATCCTAGAGTGCCATTAAGCACTTGGTGTCCTAACGACAGCGTCGTAATTAGAGAAGCCACCCCTGACCTCTCCACTATTTTCTGTTCTCTCCAGCTATCTCCCTCCCCCCCTCTCTCTCTCTCTCTGTTTCTTTATCTCCCTCTCCTTTTCCTTGCCACATTCTCTTCACTTTGAAAAAGAAAGCAAAAAACTAAAGTGAAACTGGTTAGCAACGCCTTCGTGACCGTGCGCGATCTTCTTGTTTGATTTGAGGAATTTCCACGAAAGGAAACCTACGATCGCGCGCGCTCGAATACAAAATGCACGAAAACGACGTTAGGTATATTGGCTGACAATGGACATAGTTTGTCGTCCGATACGTCCCGAGATGAGAAATGTGAAAAATGCGCGACGCGAAAATAGCACGGATTTTAAAAGACATGGAGGAATTTCCTATTTTACATCGTCCTTATCGTGCTTCTTCCGCAATAACTACGCTGCATTGTAGCCGCCGGCTTTTTCATTTGTTCGCTTCGCGACTAGCTTGATTCACAGCATAGTTATTTGATTAGAGAATTCTCAACAAATTCGCTACGCAGAGATATCTTTATTTTAAGATATTGTATTATTATATCAGAATTAAATGCGATAGAACATAAATTAATTTTTTTTTAAAATAAAGTCTTGAGAAAAAAGGGGAATTCTACTCGTACTCTATTCGACTTTTATTTTTTTATCTAGAGTTATCGTAACTTTTGTAAAAATATTTTTCATACGTAATATATATATATCGCTATGTTATCGTCGACTTAGAAAAATACAAAAAAAAAAAATGGCCAACGTTGGACGTTATATGCCAAGTGTATTTCATGCATTAATCAGGCGGCCACAAATGCGCTGCCAGTCCAGCATGTTACGCTACAGCTGCACACGTGTAACTAGAGAATTCTGGCTTCTCAATTCCAGGGATTGTTTTCGAGAATTACGTTCCGCGAGCCGCTCTTCGTTGGCGGACCCGGAAACACGACCGGTTTGGAGCGACTTCCGGTGAGGACCGGATTTAAGGGCTGTATCCGGCATTTGGAGGCGAACGAGCACCACTATCGCTTCCCGTTGGCCCCGCAGGGCGATGCCGCAAACGGATTCGACGTTGGTAAGTATAGTATCACAGGCGCAGCATCCGGTTTCGGCGTATCAAAGTTTCCTAGATATTGCATAATTTCGGCAACGATTTTATACATCTAAATCGCGTACATGTATATTATTCTCATAAAATCACTGATGCTAGAAACCATTAATTATTCCAACGACGATTATACAATTGAGATGTTTAGTTTTCACATAGATAATTAAATATACATTTTTCTTTCTTTTTTAAATTTATTGCATATTGCAACGCGTAATGTTCCGTATAAGGTGACACTCCGGTTAATTACAATTATATCTCTCGGCAAGTTAAATGTCGAGACAAGCGCGTGGGACTTCGAACTACTTGGGGAATCCGCTTCTCACCTCTAGAAAAAAAAAAAAAGAAAACGAAGAATATATTCGGAGTTAAATCGAGCGAGCGTCGGAGGATTTGCCAACTAAATTCATGTGACACCTGTTGTCCGTTTGCCGATATAGCTGTTAATTCGGTCACCCGGTAGCGTCTGGCCGAATATGCCGTAGCTGTAAGGCGGTTAATTAGAGTTTATAGTCATTAAGTGTTTTAAATATTTTAGCGCCTGGCTCCACGTCAACTTTACAGCTGTCGCGCGACGGAACATAAATATTAATAATAATTCTCTTACGTATGTACATTGTATATACGCGCGAGTCGTTTTATTGTTTTGTTTTTTGCCATAGTAAACAACATACCAGTTTTGTATTAAATGTCGTTTATATTTTTCTGTTTCACGGCAAGTAATTTCTTACGAGAGAAAATCAACAGTTGTGTAAAAATTATACGTGTTCGCTCAAATAAATGTTTATGACAGAAATATAACATATGACGGAGAGTTTTTCACTTGGATAAAAATGATTCTACATTCAATAAAGAAGAAGCAATCTTCATGCATTAATCAGGCGGCCACAAATGCGCTGCCAGTCCAGCATGTTACGCTACAGCTGCACACGTGTAACTAGAGAATTCTGGCTTCTCAATTCCAGGGATTGTTTTCGAGAATTACGTTCCGCGAGCCGCTCTTCGTTGGCGGACCCGGAAACACGACCGGTTTGGAGCGACTTCCGGTGAGGACCGGATTTAAGGGCTGTATCCGGCATTTGGAGGCGAACGAGCACCACTATCGCTTCCCGTTGGCCCCGCAGGGCGATGCCGCAAACGGATTCGACGTTGGTAAGTATAGTATCACAGGCGCAGCATCCGGTTTCGGCGTATCAAAGTTTCCTAGATATTGCATAATTTCGGCAACGATTTTATACATCTAAATCGTACATGTATATTATTCTCATAAAATCACTGATGCTAGAAACCATTAATTATTCCAACGACGATTATACAATTGAGATGTTTAGTTTTCACATAGATAATTAAATATACATTTTTCTTTCTTTTTTAAATTTATTGCATATTGCAACGCGTAATGTTCCGTATAAGGTGACACTCCGGTTAATTACAATTATATCTCTCGGCAAGTTAAATGTCGAGACAAGCGCGTGGGACTTCGAACTACTTGGGGAATCCGCTTCTCACCTCTAGAAAAAAAAAAAAAGAAAACGAAGAATATATTCGGAGTTAAATCGAGCGAGCGTCGGAGGATTTGCCAACTAAATTCATGTGACACCTGTTGTCCGTTTGCCGATATAGCTGTTAATTCGGTCACCCGGTAGCGTCTGGCCGAATATGCCGTAGCTGTAAGGCGGTTAATTAGAGTTTATAGTCATTAAGTGTTTTAAATATTTTAGCGCCTGGCTCCACGTCAACTTTACAGCTGTCGCGCGACGGAACATAAATATTAATAATAATTCTCTTACGTATGTACATTGTATATACGCGCGAGTCGTTTTATTGTTTTGTTTTTTGCCATAGTAAACAACATACCAGTTTTGTATTAAATGTCGTTTATATTTTTCTGTTTCACGGCAAGTAATTTCTTACGAGAGAAAATCAACAGTTGTGTAAAAATTATACGTGTTCGCTCAAATAAATGTTTATGACAGAAATATAACATATGACGGAGAGTTTTTCACTTGAATAAAAATGATTCTACATTCAATAAAGAAGAAGCAATCAATTTATATAGTGGTACAACAACGTGCTTATGTGTTATATCAGTGTTAAAAAAAATTTTTTATTTGACTCTTTTCATCATTTTTTTAACACTCTCGAATATAATAGAACATATTCAAACAATTGTTCTGACGTTAAAAGAACGTTTGCCTTCTTTTAACGTCACTTTTTTTTATTCACAACGAAAAATAGTTTTGTAACAGGATTGTATTACTCTATAGCCGCGCGCGTCTACGCAGTTTCCAATTTTTTTTTAATTTACGGCCTGCCAAACTTTTTTTGTTGGAGAAAAAAGTTGAAATTGTACGATATTTGAAAGCTCCGTTTAATTACATCGGCAAGCGAGATACGATCGAGGGACGATTTCGTTGGCGAGAAGAGCGAAGGGAAATCACTACGTCGTCGGGCAAGGCTATGATTATCGCGAGTAATTATCGTTATCGCTACCGGAGTGTCGGTAATTAATTGTCAACATTTGGGGGGAAGTCGTTTAGGTCCGGTTATATGCAACAGCTGCTTCGCGTATGTCGCATTAATTACCTCTGAGTAATGGACATCTGCCTGGTATTTATATCACGATGTAACTAGCTAAATATTATCTCCATTTTGTAACATCGAGAGAGAGCCATTGTTCCTAATATATGCGGAACATAATTTAGATCTTTTGTAATCGGTCATATAACCAATCGGCCGATAGATATTAATGAACAATAAACATTTGTATAATAATAAGTTAATATAAATGATGGTGCAGCAAATGCAGAATATTTACAGGCAGAAGTATTTGTTTTAAAACAAAAAAATAAAATAAAAATACATCTTATCACACTTAGCATAAATAATTTTATTCTATTTAATCTTTTGTTACGAATTATACATTTGTGCCTTTTTGTACACATTTCTCTCTTTCTGAAATATATCTATCTATTAAAAGTATATATTATCGACGCAAGTTTTATATATTTTTTAGAATTGAGTTTAAAGAAAGTCTATTTCTCTGTACACGTATAATAAATAGATCTATACAAATATAATGCTTTAGAACTGATTAAAATATGTCCTCAAGCGTAATCAGTTATATATCGGTTAATATATTATATTATATATTACACACACACACAGTATGCTCTTTATCAGCTTGCAGTTAATTATCAAACATTGATCGATATCTAACAAGGCACCATTGTGTAACATATTAATTACCAAGAATGGAACTTGTTTTTATTTATATTTCATACGTTAATGTGTGTAGCTGCGGTAATTGATATACAGATATTTAATTTACGCATACAAGATTTACATACATTCGTAATTAATTCTTGTTTTTATAATCATTTTATATTTTAAAACATATAACAATGCCAGAAAGGCTGTAGAAAAAAAATTGGAGAATAATTTCAATTAAATAAAGGACTCAAGGAAATAAAGGATTTTAATATCTTTATTTGTTGAGTATAGTGTGTCATATTTTTATAGAATTTTCAAAATTAAATGAAATATTATGCCTGAAAAGTAATAAGTAAATTTAAAAACAAAAGTAAAATTTTTTTAATACGAATAATTTAATTATAAATTTCAAAAATGTCTAAAAATTAAATTTGATTAGTCAAAAAAAAGACATTAATTTCAAATTTATTAAAAATCATACTTTCAATATATTATTACAATCCTTCATACATATATATATATATATATATATATATATATATACATATATATAATAAATGCTTTAGATCGACCATCGGGCATTAAAATTTATATCAGGCGACCTAATGGAGCGAACGCGGTTGCATTCGCCGGAAGTCACCGTATGCGGTTTGCTCCGCGCGGACCAACCTATGCACAGTTAGTCGCGGATTATGCAGGAGTTATATACGATATCGATTATGGCAATGGCGGAAGGCAAAGTGGTGTATTCGGTCCGATGCGAAATGATGAAATTGGTATCATCATTCGACCGATATTACTTCCGGCAAAACGACATCGTGAATGCCGAGCTATATATAAAGATTCATTCGTGCAGCAGTGACATATCAGCACATTTGCCTTCGGTGTCAGTGACAATTATAACCAAGATCGATTGACAAAGGCGGACTGAATCGTTTTCAAAGCAAAAGAGACGACATACGTACGAATGGAAAATTACACCTTGACACTTGTGTAATCAGTCGATATTCTTCGAACTCAGAACTGGAAATATTATATATCAGTCTTGTAGTTGTAAGAATATAATCGCAGTTGTGTGATTTTTACAAAGCTACAGCGTCTTGAATAAAAAAATTAATAGACAAATAAAAAAAGATTAAATAACGCAAATAAAAATTTAAATTATATTTAAGAGCTTCAAAAAAAATTGCGAATCAGAATTAATGTTTACCTCGTGACGCAATAAATTTGAAGCAGCGTATTAAAGGTAAAGAAACAACTTTGTATGGCGTTTCGCGTAAAAGAATCTTTATAGCAGGATATATCGCTATCCTTCGCGGATGGATCTCCGCATTTCCGATCTCGAAATCAGAACATAAACTAGCTCGAGAAACGGCCATAAAGGGCTCGAGTTAACGAGTATCACTTCAAACTCGAAACTCGTTCTCGAACTTTGGTCTCGCCCGACTGTTCCCGAGTTTAATTCCATTAACGTACAAGCGGAAGAGATATAGCCGCAATAACCAAATGTCGCCGGAATATCCTCGTAATTTACGACGACGACCACTTTTACAGCGGCCACCGGAAGACGTTGCCGGATGTCGAAATAAAACGCTAATGTCAAAGTAAAATTAAACGACTCGAAGGACGCGGTGTGCTTTCATCATAAGGAATAAACGTGATACATTTTATTGTCTCGTTTGCACGAGACGAGGAACATAATGCTCCATCCGACGAAGCGCAAAATAAATATCCGACGAATTTCCTTGTCGGGACGTAGAAGATAAAGCTAAGCTGTTACTTTGCTATTAAATTCTGTAAATTGAGATAAAAGCCGAAAAACACGGAGTGTTAGGATGGTGAATCTTTTAAAGCTTATCTATTTTGATAACAAAAAGTCTGACGTAATAATAGCAAAAAAAAAAAAAGAAAAGTTTCCGCTATGCAGTTTATTTTATTTGAACTTTTGTATACATATTTAAATCGTTATATGGCAAAAAATTAAAATTAGGATTTAACGTATGTATGTATTTTTTTATAGAAACGTAAAAAATTATATATATATAAGCTTTTTCCTCTATATTTATTTATACCTTTTGGATTCCCATGTTAAAGTGAAAAAGGGAGCCTGAGGCTTTTCTGGAAATTACATATCCAACGAAAGGATGCATTGGGTTACACGCCGACATAAAATGTCATGTATGAATCAAAAGAGAAAAAGACGAGTACCTAACATAAAAAAGAATTTGGAATCGTTGTGAAATATTAAATTGTTGATCTTTCGAAATCTTTCTCATGTAGATATTTATATTAATTATTTATATGTCAAGAGATCTTCACGCGTATTTTCAATTGATTTAATCCTCCATATTAAACTTATTTCTTAATGACAAAATAAAAATTATAAATATATAATTACACCATTAAGCATATATATTTTTTGGCTCATTATTACTTAAATTTAAATAATTAGAATATTTATTATATTATTCATAAATAAATAATATTCTGACTGGGGCAGAAAATAAAAGCAGCCATATAATTAAAATTTGAAAATACGCTGAGTGGAAAAATGTTTTCCGCAACAAAAAGCAACATGATCAATAAAATCAACGAAGCGCTATTTTTAAAAATCGAACGGTCGCGATAAAGCAATATTTAATAATTTCAATGGTATTTATAATAACAGGCGTCAGAGATGACACGTGTACTCGATAATGCAACACGACATTTCGGAGTGCAAAACTGCCTCATAAAAAATTCGTGAACCTATCAACGGTCTTTGCGCGTTGTGAACATGAGGACGACATAAGCCGGACAGAAGGACGATGTCGTAAGCAGTGAGAAAGGGTGTTCCCCGAGGGATCTTACGAGTCTCTTTCGCATAATACAAGTTTACTCCTCTACCGACACTCCCGTGGGAACTTCTTATCACTGGGACGTAGCTTTTATGTAGCGGGAAAAGAAGAAGAGGCCAACAAAAGCGCGCATAGGCAACATGATGGCTGAAAATTTTTTATAGGGGAGCATCTTATCCTTGCACGCGCATAGTCAACTTAACAGCGCTGTCAGGATGTATCTTCCGTTCTGTCGTAATTAATTTACACCGCCTTCGCGCCGGGCTTTGAAGGAACCATTCGCGCTTTCGTGCCTTTGATTTTTTGAACTTCGTGCTGCCTTCGAGGAACGAATCGGCGAAAAGTACACCAAAAGGTTCTTTGAGCATCTGAGCAAAGAAATTGAATAAGTTTCGAGCAAAGTGGAATGGTAGATGGAAAATGATATTTATGTAATGTGATTTGTGTGCATAATATATACTCGCGGCTCTCAAAAACTATGGTTTTCCTAAATATAACTATTGAGAAATAGCTTTTGATCCGTAGAGAGATTAAATTATATTGAATTTCAATGAATTAGCCTTTATGAAAAAGCGAATTAATAATTAAATCTTCTATTTTAATTAATTTCTCTCTCAAATCGACTTTATTTTTTTAGGAATAGCGTATCCGCGTTTACTTTTAAAAAATCCAACAGAATTTTCTTCTCTTGTGTGAGAAAATGGACAGACTTATCTTTTTAATCGCGAATAAAAGCTTTTATTTATTCCAAACGGTAATCTTCGAAACATTTGTGTTAGAAAGTTTCTCGTACGCGATTCGTAGCTACGTAGAACGTATTTATAATTAGTAAATGCCGGAGGGCGGGGTCGTGTTAAGTTTTTCTACCTACCCCGTTCAAGTTTGATATTTAATTATGTACGTTTGTTTCAGTTTGCAATATTTAAAATCACGGGAAAGAATAATACATTTTTCTTCCTCTCCTTTACCCTTTAGTGCACTCTCCCCCAAAGCAAATTTGCGTTCACTTCTTGTCAAATAAACGATTTATATAATGGGTACAAGAATCAACACGCACTATTAATTGCAACATGAAAATGCGAAGCTCTTACGCGCAGCAATATATCGCCCGTCTCGCGCTTGACGATATATTTGTAGATAAAATACAGGTCGTCGTATACGTTGATGTTTTCCACTTGAGTTTCGCGAAACATCGGGGG